>NC_079445.1:17421547-17671058 GCF_903798145.1 Danio aesculapii
CTTAGTTTTATGGCAAAATAAAAGCAATAACAGGACACTCTAAACTCTCCTGAGCTAAAAATAGGACCCCTACCTTCCACTCAATATAAACAATAGATATTGATTTTGCACATAAATTGCTGGGAAAAGTGCTTTGCAAAAAAGTGTGCCAGGAATCGACACAAATCCTGTTTCTTCCAAATGAACAAAAAAAGCAGGCCACAATGGAGCTTCCAATAAAAAATGCAGCCTAAAAAAAGTTCTCCTCCCAGCACATTTTGGGGCCAAACAGTTCACTTAAAAAACACAATAGATTTCAAAACAAAGCTGCCGTTGACTGCTATTGATATACACCAGTGTGCATTAGCCCAATCCACATTTATTTTTGTTACATTGAATTTCCAAACACTTCAAACTGGCATTGCTTTACTTCAATGCAGTTCCCCACGTGGCTTTCATGGTATTGGGCCTCTTGAGTTTCCTTATCTTCAGGCCACAGGAAGTGCAAGAGTCAACAGGATTTTGTGGCAGTAAACTAAGATTGGAATGATACCAAGAACTTCCAAAATGATTTTTCCTGTTCCACTGGTTTTTACTCAATGACATATGAAAATAGAAAAAGCAAAGGATGTACTGTAAAAGATACCATGAATAGCACTGTGAGTATTTAAATGCCAATGAGAGCAGTCTATTTCTGTGCTGGGTAGACTATGATAAATCATAACAATGCTGTATTTTTCTTTTATCTTTATTAATATGAAAAGCTACAGTGATGAATGATCCAGTACAGGATCTAGTAATTAATGTTTAAAGCATATCTGTTTAAGTTGTTTCCTTGCTTACCTGAAGTTTCACATGCAGTGGAATCATCTACAGTCTTTTTTGAGGCATCTTTTCTGTACACGACGTGAGGTTTGATGTGTTCTTCTTCATAATGTTCACTATTGTAGCTATGAAGGGGCTCCACAAAAAACTCCCCTTCTGGTGACCTGAAAGTGCCAAGCTAAAACAAACAACAACACTGTTTAAATTGGTCCATGGCCAGTGCAATCTATAGACACATTCTGTGTGTGACTGTAAATTGCCCTTAAAACTTCCCCCTTAAGATTTTATTTACGCACAAAAATCCACAAAAAGTGGCTGATGGAGTGATAGAGTAAACATACATTGCATGCATATCAGTGCACTGGCCTCTGGAGGGTAATGAACGCAGAATGCAGTTGATAACTATCAGAACATTCTGCTACACTTACAAAGTATATTGTCTGGAAATGTGAATAAAACAAGCAAGAAGCATTCTTGAAAATATTCTCCTTATCTTCAAGAGGAAACATGCTGAACAGTTTTGAGGCTGATTATTATATTAGACTATTGATTGTTACATATTTTAGACATATTGTTTGTGTACACCAAGGAATAAAAACTGGAAAACTTAATTTACTTATTAAAAAACACTGAGATTCTGCATAAGAACTTCTGTGCAGAATCTTTTTTCATGACATTCATTCATTTTCCCTCGGCTTAGTCCCTTATTTATCACCACAGCAGAATGAACCGGCAACTATTCCAGCATATGTTTTACACAGCAGACCCAGCCTCAACCCAGTACTGGGAAACACCCATCGACATTCTCGCATTCACAAACACACTCATACACTAATGGGGATGGTTGGTTAGAAGTTATCTACGCAACCTAAACTTCATATATTTAAATTCCAAAGGAAGAGAGACAAAATATTTTTTTGCTTCACAATTATGCTTTCTTTCTTTCTTTCTTTCTTTCATTGTTTAATATTAGTAGTATATTGGAGATTTTAAACCAACAACTGGTTGTGTTCTTTCTTACAGTCATTCAGAATTATGAAGAATACACTAGACAGAAACTATGGGAAAGGAATAAGAGACACAGATTTGTCCATATTTCAATGAAAATCTACAGCTCCCATGATAGCATAATTTTAAAAAAATACACTTCTAGTGGTCAAAGAATTGGGGGTTGGTTAAAAAGACATAGGCATATAGGACATATATTAAGCTTTATTTAGATACATAGCAAGATAAGTTTAGATACATAACACAATCCTGTCAAAACAATTGCCATTCACGTTAATGACTAAAACCATGCATTATTCATACCAGGCCAGTAGTTGGCAATGTCATGTTGTAAAGAAACACTGGTCCATTGCACCTGCATATAGTCTATGCATTCTTCTGCAGAATAAACACGCTTGCATGTTAATACTTTAAAACAATGATGTGTTTGTATATATTACTCTAGGGTGAAAATAGCACTTTGAAACACATTTAGAATGCTTAGACTCCCAAAATATTGTGTGTAAATAAGAAAAGAAACGTTTTCAGTTCCACTTTTATATTAACTAATAAAACTTATATGTACTTATACTGAAATTAATCATTTTTTACAATGTACTAATTGTGTAAATACATGTTTTACATTGTACTTATGATTGATTAAATACCTGCATGTAATTACATCTGTAATTAATTTCTGTAATTAAATTTGTAATTATACTGTTGTGCCAACCCTAATATAAAGTTGGACCAAGTTTTCAGTTTTTAAGTGTTGTGTAAATGCCCCCACATATAAACTAACATAGCCTTTATAATTGCAGGAATCCTTACAATGTACAATTGCATTTGATGTTTGCAACTTATGACTAGCAACCTGTCAGATCTCTCCCTGCAAATATGATGACCTCCAAGTAATGTATAATGTATATCTTCAGCTTTTTTAAGCGTGCTAAAATATATGAGGCTGAGAAACAAACAGTTTCATCATGCAATCACTGAATCATGCAACAGCCATTATTGGGAATAGGGACACATGAAATTACTTGATGTATTTCTAGAACTTTACTGGCCCTATCCCACTTTCTGACTACAGAAGAACCACAAAGTTTAAGTACAGGATTCGAAAGAACCAAACTAGTTCGCATGGCAACTTTTGATTTGTGAGAAAAACATCAAGTTTGGCGCAACATCACGTTCGGATCAACAGATGACATCTGACTCCCTTATATGGTGTCTCCGTTGACGTCAGCTCACTCCTGCAGCTAATGCCTCTGATGAATGTGCGTCACTCAAATCATTGAGCGCAAATTTAAAAGTTTGATGATTTCATGTTTGAGAAAATACTTTATACGTGATCCCGATCCGTTTCAAAACTGTTGCCCCGACTAACTTGCACCACTCTTCCATTCAAGTGCGTGCATAATTGTGTAATCACATAGGCTACGAAAGTTTTTTGAGAAGGCTAATATTGCAAATTTCGCGAATGCGTCCTGCATTGCGTAAATAACGGTCATTGGAATTGGGTAATATGAACACAGAAATATGTATTTTCACTTACCAAACCGGAGCAGAGGCTGATTACTGCAGTGTGCTCCTGCCCAGCGTTCACATGTCCTTTATAAAAGCAGTGCTGATACTCCGTGTCCTCCTCCTCCCCCTCAACTGAATTATGCCCTTCACTGGATGCTCCGAGTGTCGTGACAGTGTAAACTGGCGCAATAAATCCAGACTCGAGAGTAAGGTTAAGGTAATAGTCCTGCCCAAAGGCAGATATTTGATAATAGGCGTGCGGCGAGGTCCAATGATGAGAGATGTTGGCGGTTGTTGGGTCGGTACTCCGCTTTCTCCTCTTGAAGTGCACGCCCGTTGGCAGTTGCTCACCGACTTCATTCAATCTGGCCGGAGTTACAATCTCATACGCGCCAAACTGCTGTAATTTCGCTGAGGACGGGAACGGAGATTAAATGTTAAAATTATATATAAGTAGGTCATGAATGTCATTTGCAATGCGATGAACTTTTCCAATGAGTGCTTACACAGCATTTCTAGAGAACAACAAAATAGTTCATAGAACTATGAAAAATTTCATTTTTCTTAGTATAAAGAACGGATTGACAATCCAAATTACAGCATAAATGTTTTGCATGGATGGCTCTTTGTGCAACCATTAATGCAAATAAAGAACTTCTACTTTAAAGTGAAAAAACATTTAAAGCCATGTTTAGGTAACATTTTGAACCTTTTTTCAGGTAAACATTGTATAAATCGTCGTACTTTGCGACGCAAGTTATTAAAAAGATAAATAGAAAGGTAACCGAGTTGACAGTTTTACTGTTTGTCATTAAAAGATAAACTCTAAGTCACTAAAATGTTGACATTTCTATAAATATCTGTTTTAGTTATCAACCATCATGGTAACGTGGCTGACAATAAGAGAACGATAAACTAAACAAACTGACAAAAATATGACACTTCGACTTGTCAATTAATGGTTCACTTATGAAATATTTGCTTTAAATGGGATGTTATTCTACTTAATGTAACGGGGTTGGTGACTTCAAGTTTTTTTTTAATAATTCACTTTGCCAACTGATCCAGCCCATACTATAAGTAGAAATCCTCATCAAACTATTTGCTAATGGACTTCATTCTAAGACTCCACAAGATAAATCAGGTCTCATTCAGACTACTGAAAGCATTACTCGAAAACTCTTCGACAGCGCGCTATAAACTGTGTGGAAAGTAAAGGAAAGTCATTCATTCTCCGCGCCTCAAGGTATTGAGTTGAATGAGAGTAAACGATCGTGAAAAGAGCACGTACCTTTTTCTGAACCTCGCAGTCTCCCCGTTGAAGCTAGTGCATTCATTAGTTCAGAGAGTAATACTAAAAAACTAATTCCCCAGGAGAACAAAACCATGATTGTCCACGTTTAGAAAAATGAATGCAAGCAAGCCCGAATACAGTATTCCGCTGTCCCTTGAAGCCGGGCTTTCCGCCGCACGGTTGCTGCATCCAAAGGGTTTCTTCTCTACTTCATAGAAGTGACTTCCATGACGCTAAACAAGCGCTCGGTCGGAGCTCTTGGTTTGCATGCATAATACCAGAAAGGGGGTCGATGCAACTGTGGTGGTCTCCAGTTTGCTGATTACTTTAGCCAAGACTTGGGCGTACTCTTAGAGACACCCCTCTCCCAGAAAGCCACTCCTGCCATGTGTCGCTAATGTAGCGTGCAGACTAAACTTTTTAAATCACTGAACATGTACTCATAATCATCACGCACACGTGCATCATGTTCGCTACAACTTCAGATTGTGCTGTTATGTATGGACATTCAGTTAGATAAGTTAGATAAACGCACTGCCTCAGTCCAAAGATTATCTAATGTAATAATAACGTAACACGTAATAATACTGTATTAACACAATACTTTTGAGGGAATTAGCAGTTTGGAAATTTGGAACGCCTGACTTTTATCTTTATCTTAAAAAACAGAATGCATTAATGCTAAAATCAACTGAGATTCTAAAAACATTTTTTTATAATGGAAAAATCTTTTAATATTTATGTTATTGTTATTAGATTTTCTTCATATTTTGTATATATCATAATTGTATACTCATAAAAGTCAATTTATATGACTGAAAAGTGTTTTTCAGTGGCTTAACATTAGTGATGAGGTATACTGACTTAACCCATGGCAATAAGAGATGAAAGTGGCTGCTTTGGACCCCAAGAAATCAGAGGGGGCTTGTCAAAGAGCATCATTTAACCAGAGCCAACTTTAAGTCAGTCTTGAGTGACTCAACTTGAGTGACTTAATCCATTGATTAAAACTGTAAGATAGCAATGAACTTTTGTTTATTGATTAACGATTTGCCTAAATTCTGTTCAGGCTGCCAGATTCAACTTTATGCAGATGATACTGTTATTTTTTCCATTCTGATATTTAATATTTATCTTTGTTGCAGTTAGACTTTAATTTAAGAGTGGTTTAATAAAAACAAACTTATACTAAACAAAAAAGAAGTCTTGTAGTATAGTGTTCTTTAAAAAATCTCAACTGTTTCATTTGGTAGATATAAATATTAGATTTGATGACGGGTCACAGCTGTCTAATGTTGATGAATTAAAATATTTAGGTCTTTGGCTCGACACTGAACTGTCCTTTTAAATGCCATATTAAATTTTATAATTAAAAAGTCATATTGGTGTTTAGGTTTTCTTTATCGTCATTGTATATTATACGAATCTCTTGGTTTGCTTCAACCTAAGTTCTGCAGACAATATCATTGGTATTTGTTTCTTTTTAAGTGTGTTTATTTTAGTTTACCCTCTTATTTAAAGCAGTTTTTTGTTCCATTTACCTCCTCATATTCTTTTCGACATGCGCAACAGAATTCCTGTGGTAGTAGGTCCTTTTAATACAAAGCTCCTTCTGACTGAAACAATCTTCCTTCTTTTAGTCTTTTCAGCACTCATTTATTTTCATTTTTGGAAACAACTTGTAAATGTTATTAATATTGGTTATTAATATGTTTTTGTTTGCTTAGGCTTTAGACTGTGGGAAGTGTTGGTGAAGTGTGCTGCTTGTTTGTTTGTTTGTTTTGTTAGCTGTATGTTTGATATGATGTACTCTGTTTGATTTAAGTACTTCGTAGGGACCCCCTCGAAAATGGCATGGTTCTTCTCAAATGGCTATCCCATTCAATAAATTCAAATTCAAACTGAAATGAGTGACAACTTTTTATTGCTTATAAATGTAGTGCTCTTTGCATTCTTTCTTTGCAAATGTACAGTAAACAGTAATATTAATTTAGAATTTGAATAAAACTTGTGTTTTAAATGCTGCTAAGGAGACCATGTCCATTCTGTGAAGTCTCTTAGTAATGTATTATACTTTGGTTTCTTCCTAATTTATTTGATATATTTATATTTTTATTACTTATTATTATTTCTTAACATTTCTTCCATTGTGATCTTTAAAGAAACTTACATGTAGGCTTGTATGCTGAAATTAAGACTTTTTACTGATATTCACAGAAGAAACAAATGCCACTTTGGATATTTGATAACTAATTAGGCATGGACACAGATTAGCTGATTTTTTTAATCTTTTTTAATTTCTTACGTTAATATGCATTGCTCTTTAAAGCAAAGGTATTCTCTATTTACAGTTACAGTACCTTCTCTGAAGTGGCTATAAATCTGGTGCTTCATGGGATTCATTAGGTTAGAGATTTGGACAAAGCAAAGTACAAACAGTTTTCCATTACAGGTTTAGATGAAAGGAGTTGGAGATTCTATCTGCACTCTAGGATTTCCTGGAGTGAATATGGATTTTACTGTGCACCAGCTGTAAGGCTCCTCAATGGAAAGCATGAATGAGGGAGAGAGAGCTTGAATGTAGTGTGTTGGATTTGCAATCTTGTATCATCGGTGACCTCAAGTCACTGTAAACTTCACTTCCTCTTGGCTTTGATGAGACGATAAGAACTAGAAAGCTTGAATGGATGCTGAAAGTTGCCTTGAGTGTTCAAAGAAGGGTCAAGATCAGTCACTCAATGTCTCTGAAATTTACCTAATTTACGTAACATATTCTTACGAGGAAAAAAAATGGGGTGGAATGAAATATCTGAAATTACGATTTAACTCAATACATGTTGATGGATTGCCTACACACTTATTTAACTGAGTATGCTGGGTAAATTTGCAAGGCAAAAAACTGACTCAGCGGTTATTCAGAAATGTGTGTCATAAAGTCATGGGAAACAAAGTCGCATTTTGATATTTAAAGTCACACAATTATTAAAGACAATGGGCTCTATCATGCACCCTGCGCAATAAGGCGCAAGATGTGTTTGGCATGATTAATTGCTATTTTCAGACTAGTGCAACAGTAATTTTCACATTTTGCGCACGTTGTTTAAACAGCAAATCCATTTGCGCCACTTTGTGGACTGATGGGTGTTTCGGTCTAAAAAGGAGATATGTTAAGGCGCATTGTTGGCGCGTTGCTATTTTGAGGGCCGCACCATTGACCAACTAAAAGCTGGTCTAAAGTCCAGCGCAGAGTGCGTTATTTACAGTATGCACCTGTGTGGGTTCAAATGCTTACACATTCCTTAATACACACAGGATGTACAGCAACACAAATATCTTTACACATATTTACAAAAATGATTATTTTCTACATAAATATTAAAACCACTACCTAAATGCCTTCTTTATGCCTTCTTCTTCTAAATGCCTAAATGCCTTCTTCATCGGGGGGACAATTTTTAGTTTATTCATGACACTTTTTTTTTTTTTGGATTTAACGTTTTTTGACCACACTTCATTATTATTGTTCATCTATTAATTTGCTGGAAATCAGAACTGAATTTAGAAATAGTAAATTAAACATGTAGGCTGATTGATGTCTTCAGTGGAGTGCGTGCAACACCGTTTCCTTACTCCACAAAAGTAAAGAGTTAAAGTTAAGAGAAAGTAAAAAGGCAGAATGGAGGAGGCTTGTTTTTATCCTTGCGCAGAAGATCAGTTTTACTGTTTTCAAAGCGTATTTTTCCATCCTAAAATAGCAAAAATGGATTCGGACACGTGCTTAATGCTTTAGACTTTTATACTTTAGAAGTTATAATTACAACAGATAGTGACAATTCTAAATCACAGTTATGAGAAATGTTCAATATTGGGTGAGATCTGAAATATAAACATTTACATTTCTCTATTTTGGGTCGACACGGTGGCTCAGTGGTTAGCACTGTCACCGCACAGCAAGAAGGTCGCTGGTGTGGAGTTTGCATGTTCTCCTTGTGTTGGCATGGGTTTCCTCCAGGTCCTCCGGTTTCCCCCACCAGTTCAAAGACATGCGGCATAGGAGAACTAAATTGGCTGTAGTGTATGTGTGTGAATTTGAGTTTGTATGCGTGTTTCCCATACTGGGTTGCAGCTGGAAGGGCATCTGCTGTGTAAAACATATGTTGGATAAGTTGGCGCTGTGGTGACCCCTGATAAATAAGGGATCTAAGCTAAAGGAAAATGAATAAATGAATGAATTTACCTATTTTACAGACAAAATGGAAAATTGTTTTGTTCCTTTGAGGCAGATACAGGGTTCTAGAGAAGGCTTCAACTAGCCTTAAATGTCAATCTCAGACAAAAATATTTTTTGGCCACAGACCACAATAGTCTCTAGATAGCGCACTAGGTAGGTTTAGAAAAATTCCCACAATCTTTACAAAAATTGTTCTTGGGAATCTAAAAAATCTTAAAAAGGGGGCAGCGGCGTAACGTGTGTGTTTTGTCTTAATAAGCCTTTTAAATATCAAATGCAAAGCCAGGTCAAAGTGCTGACGGAGCTAAACTGAACATGGACATTTTCCAAGATCTAGAGCAGCTGCTTGGGGTCTTTTCCAAATACAAGCACTTTCCAAATTGTATCCCGCTCCATGGAGTGTGAACACTACAGTTAAGCTAAGCAGGGATCCATCAAGACGTGCAAACAGAGATTAGGCAGCAGAGAATAGACTGATGAAACTTGTTAAGGTTGGAAAGACCTTTTCCATGCCGCTTCCTAACAAAGCCCATCTGTGTTCCTAAAACTTTTCAAAAAGCCATTTGTTTAGATGTGCTTTTGACCAAGAATGGCTGTACTGAATCATTCCCATCTCAAAAGAGCATTTTACATATGGTATCGCTGCTGTGACACTGACTATGTGAAAATACGTGGTCATCCAGATGGAGTCAAACTTTGATTAACATGAAACGTGACAGATGGTTTAAAAAAAAAAAAGAGGTTTTATTTTTGATCTGAGCCTTCATGGCATTGCATTACGGCTGTCTGACCAATCACCTCACATATCTTCTCGTGTCAAACATAAGGACAACATGGTGACCTAATCACTCTCAGCTGTGAGAGAAATTGAAAAAGATAACTCAGTGCCCAAACTGCTTAAGCCTGCATGCTGATATGAAGCAGCTGGACACAAAGAGAGAGAATGGGCTGAGCAAATGAACATGGAGGACCTACAGTGTTATCACTCGTCATTTCTTTGGCCTCACCTCATGTATTACGTTTCTTGAACCAAACATCTAGTCTCATGATGAACGATGACATGTTGAGAGAGTCATTGATAAAAGGGTCACAACATGACATGATGCTTATGATTAAATGACTAGACTGCAGTGAGGGTTATTGTACCATACAGTACTGAATGTATTGTTCCTCACTAAATATCAGTGAGGCTCTTCATTCTCTTCTTCTAGCCATTATTTAAATTATTTCAGGGTCAACACATAAGTTAAGCTTAACCAGAAGTATTTATGGTATAATAACCACCAAAACTTTTAGCTTGTTACTCATATTTACACTACAGTAAGAGATTTGAAACAGAAAATAAATGGGGCCAGTTTTTGGACGATTTAAAGCACTAGTTCACCCAAAAATGAAGGTTCTGTTATTAATTACTCACTCTCATGTCATTCTCTGAGACCTTCGTTCATCTTAGGAACACAAATAAAAAGTTTTTAGATGAAATCCGAGAGCTCTCTCATTCTCTATAGACACAGACAGTCCCAAGATGTTCAAAGTCTAGAAAAATAACATAACACTGTGAGTCATTTCAGAGGTTCAACTAATCATACGAAGTTCCAAGAACTGATTTGTGCATCAAAAAAAAAAAAGTAAAAATGACTTTTTGGCCTATCAGGCCTATGCTGTATCAGATGTTTGTGTATTGTGTATTGCGCTGGTGACGCTTTTGGCAATATATCATATTGCCTGTTAATGCACACACCTGAGGGTTGCAGTACAGAAGATAAAGGCAAACAAAGGTGTTTTTATAGCTTATGCCTGGCACAATTGGGATATATACACATGGACTTTCAGCCAGCCAGCCTCAGCGTTTCTGGTGAACTGTCTTTCTATAATAAAATTGGCATGTTTGAGGTCTGAGTTCTTTAAAAATCTGTGATCTTCATAGCCAGATAGATTTGCGTTATAAAGTGGGTCTCAGACTGGAAAAGATTAAATCTAATTTCCCCCTGCCATGTCTTTAAAATATAACAGTTTATTTTATTCCAGTATTTTTAATGGAGTTTCTGTTCACCTGCTGATCCTGATGGCGCAAGAGGTTACACAGTCTTTATTTATATTTTACGCTTGAACAACTAAATGAATGCTTAAGTCTAGTTATTTAACTAAATGTATTGTAATTACATTATGACATTGATGCTGTAAAAAGGACCTTAATAAATTAAAAATTAGGGATTACCGATCAGGTTTTGCCTTCGAGTCAGTCTCATTTGATTTTGAGTATCTACTGATACTTCTATAATACATAATAAACATAATAATAAGAGCGAAGAAACAGATGTTGTCACAGGACTTCAATTCAATAGGTTTTCATGTAATTAAGCAAAAGAAAGAGACTCAGCTACTTGCTGAGATCCAGAGCACTTCAGTAAAAATAAACTGAAGACTGGACCACTGGCAACGTGTCACAAAAAAGAATAAATTACAACAAAAATTAGTAGCACCACATGATAAAGAAAATCAGGAGTGGGCTAAATTTCAGTCAAAAATAAGGCAAGTCTTTGGACCAGGCCTGGTAATACAGGAAAAGGGCAACGGCAAGGCAGAGGATCAATTCTCCAGCAGGGCAGACCAAATCCAGAATGGCTCCAGAGAACTGGACAGAAAATACAAAGATAAAACAAGCAACAGACCGACAAGAAAGCTGTAAGAAACCCAACACTCTGGCAAGAGGAGAAGCGAAACACCCTCAGATATAGGACCAGCATTTAGCAGAAATGAAAGGCAGGTGGCAGTAAACAAGTGAGGCTACTAATTGAAGTTACACAGCAATTTGGAGACAAATTAGAAAGTTGTCAGAAAGAAAAGATAGAAAACGCTGTCAGAAAAGAGAGAGAAAGCTAAGTTCAAACCTGGGTTCTGACATGTTCATTCAACAACATTCAACAACTCTGTTAACAAACAGAGCGCTTCTGTGAGGTAGCTTGAACAATCAAGTAATAAATAACATCAATTCTTCACTTTTGGACTTTAGTGCAACAGTAAATATTAATAAAATCTAATATAAACACAAATAGCACCTCAACTTAAAATCCCCAGCAGGCAATCCCAAGTTTATATATCTCACAGTTTGCTATGGCTATGCTGTCGTCATCAGCTTTATAATACCTCCAGACCACAGACATACTTGCGATTTCCGGTTTAAGCTGCTTCTGTGTTCTACTTTGCCGACATTTAACCAATAGCATCTCTGCAACAAAGTGATGTCATGTCACATGCGTTGCTGATTCTGTGTGTCAAGAAAGAGGTCTAACTGTGTGCCACCGCATAACTATACATGTGTAAAAAAATTATGAGAATATATATATACACATGTATATTCGAGTCCTGATCGAGAGGTAACATCCGATTCCGATCGAGTCTGAAACTGTGTGATCGGACACGATTTCCGATCACGTGATCAGATCTGGACATCCCTATTGAAAATAGTCATATTAAGCTTTCACCAGAAGTTTATCATTGGTTGAAAAACACCAGCTGTGCATATAGCCTATTAGAACACAAAAGTGTTCTTAGAGCTTCGTATGATCGCAGTTGAACTGCTGAAGACACATGGAATGTTTAGACAGTGACATTATTTTGGACCCTGTTTTGGAGTTTGAATGTATTGGGACTGTTGCTATCTATGGAGGATGAGGGAGCTCTCAGATTTAATCTAAAATAACTTTATTATCTTTCGAAGATGAACAAAAGTCTCAGGGGATTGGATGAGTAATTAATAAAATTTTTTTTGGTTGAACTAAACAATTAAAAGCAAGAAACTTGAAATGATACAGTAACACTTTACTTTCATCTGTTAAGTCATTGTTTATTTGTTAACAAATTTTAAGCTGTGGGTCACACTTTACAATAAGGTTTCATTAGTTAATATTAGTTAATGTTTATAACTTGAACAAAGAATGAACAATACTTTTACAGTTTTTAATATTGCTAGTTTAGCATTTATTAATGCATTATTAAAAACCAAATTCATGCTTGTTAAAACTGATTGATGCATCTTGAGTTACCATGAACAACTTTATTTCTATTAACTTACATTTACATTTAGTTATTTAGCAGACGCTTTTGAATAAAATGACTCACAAATAAAGACAATTTTTACTGTTTTTTATCTCTTCTTGTTATTATTGTTGTTGTAGACAATTATGACTGCACTGAAGGGAAGGGCAAATGTAAATTCCATTGTATTTTGTACAATCACAAAAAAGATTCTGATTCTGAATTGTAACTAACATTAACAAAGACGTATAAATACTTCAATAAATATATATTTAATTGTTTGTTCATGTTAATAAGCACATTGATAACACAACTTTACTGTAAAATGTTACCAAATTATGTTATTTAACATAGAACTTACAATAACAAATAACCCCAAAAGCACACATTCATCTTAGTTAGTTGCTTAATTTCAACATTTACTAAAATTGCAAGACTTTTATTCAACAGACTTGAGCTAACATGTACTCAACAGTATTTTTCATAACTAATGTTAACAAAGATTGATAAGCAATGTAACAAATGTATTATGGGACCTTGACCTCTGCTATGACAAATTTTGATATTGGAAAATTGCATTAAACTGACCCTGTACTATACAATGTAAGATATTTAGGATCTGGTAAGATATCAGGATCTGTTGCACACTAAATCTCACCAAATCATCACATGATCTGTGAAATCCGACTCATAGTGAGACACTATAGCTCATGCTGCACGTTCATTCTATAAATGTAATCTACCTGCACTAAATAGTTGTTATTTATATAAAAAAGCAAAACGACTGGCAAGTAATGTAATTGGTCTACAGCCAAACAGCATTTTAGTACTGGCAAGAAAGACTACCACAGCAAGCGTACTCATTATCTCTGCCTGAGTCACGCCAGATATCTCATATGAAGGAGAATATCAATGATTCCTCTGCAGCGTCATCAACCCACAACTTTGTTATTGTTTTGAATAAACACAAATTACATACAGAGTCTTCAAACCAAATTACTATTTTAACATTTACATAATGCTTCCATTTATTTCCAATGTAACTCCCTCAATTTCAAAAGAAAACAAGGGCGAGTCTAGATTTTGGAGGTAATCAGCATCTTTCCACAAGGGCTGTCAGTTAAATTGAACTTGTATTAACTATTCCTTTAATCATAGTTTCTAAGAGGCCAATCAGATTATGCCTCATCATTTCTTACAGACTGGAAAGCTCTTTGTCCAAACTGTACATCTTTACATCAAAGCGATGTGCCTGTAGGAGGAGGAACCATGGGGAAAATGTGCTTGGCCCCTCCAAATGCAGTGGCCTGGCCTTTTGTCATATCATATATAGCTTAAAATTCTGGGTCACAAACTCTATTCTCTGGTTGTCACAGGGATGAGAATGGCCAGGCCAGAGTCCTGCTGACAGGAGCTCGGAAACCCGGGACTGACTGTGACTTCAGCCACTCAGCGTCTGACAGGATCGCAGCGGTGCACGCCGGGGCCCCTGCTGGAGGAAAACGGCAGCCCAAATTACCTCTACGCTCCTGTGTGTGAACGTGAGCATTCATTGAAAAGAGACCAAAGGGAGGGGGAGAAACGGGACTGAAAGAAAGACCTGCTGAGAGAAATCCTCTTGATTTATTAGGAAAAAAAACACAAGCTTCCATCCAAAAGAGTAGTCAGAATACAGTCGACCTGGCTGAGCTTCAAGACATCCGCGGTGGTGATGATATTAGCCTTCGTTTCTTACAGACAGCATAAATTGTAACTTCGCTGTCTGAACAGGAGAAGATTAGTCATCTTTTGTGAAATGGTGCAGAGGCTGTGCTTCCAATCACTGTGATTGACAGCTTTTCAGTACAAAACATCAGAAGCTGTTGTTGCGTCTCAGATGATCCAACAATCATAGACGGAAAGTTTGTGGGAAATGTAATTTATAATTGCAATGCAGTAGAGCTCCTGGCACAATCTGAGAAAAACTTTCCTCATTAGTCCATTCCTTAACTATTTTGAAACCACACCAAACTTTTTTATCATTACTATTATTTATTTTTATTTAAATGTCAGAATTTGCAATGTCCAAATCTTGAAAAGGTTGTAGCTAGAAAAACAAAACAAAAAGATGTTCGAGGGTGTTTTATAATTAAACAGTTTATATTCGGCAAATCTTCCTTAAAAGAAGCCCTGGAAAGTTGACATCTGCCATTATAAATGTTCAAAATGCAGAATATCACCATGAATTTTCTCTTTCTTTCCCAGGATTAATGACATTCTGGCCACAGATTGTCTTTTGTGTATGCTTCAGTTGTGAACTGGATGGCTGGAGAAGTACAGGAAATATCAAATGACAACGGGCTGAAATTCCTATACTTGTATACCCTGAAACACTCATTCCTCAGGAAAAGGCAAGTGAAGCACAGCGCTTTATTAAACAGCAAATCCTTGTTTGAGGCCATAAACATTGTATGAAACTCTAAAAAACATGTTTCATAAGCTTAGTCAGCAATAAAAGGAATGCAGCTCTGATTAAAGCAAACATAAGATTAGTATTCAACAGTAGCATTCATTCATTTTCTTTCGGCTTAGTCCCTTATTTATCAGGGGTCGCCACAGTGGAATGAACCACCAACTATTCCAGCATATGTTTTACACAGCAAATGCCCTACCAGCTGCAACCCAGTACTGGGAAACACACATACACACTCATTCAAACATACACATACACTACAGCCGATTTAGTTTTTTCAATTCACCTATAGCGCATGTCTTTGGACTGTGGGGGAAACTGGAGCACATGGAGGAAACCCACGAAAACATTGGAAGAATATGAAACTCCACACAGAAACGCCAACTGGCCCAGTCGGGACTTAAACAAGCAACCTTCTTGCTGTGAGTCGACAGTGCGGTCTCTTTTGTTTACTGCACCTCATTTCAATAACCAGTTCATTATAAGAGAGCTCCGAAAAGAAACTGGCTGTGTCCAAAACCGCCTACTACTAGGTAGGTACTGTATTTGAATTTAAACGTATTACTCTGCCGTTAGAAAAGTACATTCTATACAGTATGAATGTGAGTAGTATGAATGAAACTCGGACATACTACATCCGCCATTTTGTAATGATCACGTGACCTACCCATTCACATTCATGAATTCTATCGTGGGGCATCATGAGATAGTGTAGCATCCATCCAATGTGCACTTCAGAATCTCACCAGAAGTAACAGGTACTTCTCGCATACTGATTTTCGAATTCTATGAATTCGGACATACGACCCTCTCACACACTGTTTTTAGCATACTATATAGTATGGAAGTATGCCATTTCGGACGCAGCCTTCGTGTTCAGATCGACATGTTTCCTACATATTGTTCACTGCTCTTTACCCCTCTTTACCCCACAACCCATCTCTGGGAAACATCCACACACACTCATACACTCATACGAACAATTTAGCCTACCCAACTCACCTGTACCGCATGTCTTTGGACTGTGGGGGAAACCGGAGCACCTGGAAGAAACCCACGCAAATGCAGGGAGAACATGCAAACTCCACACAGATACGCCAACTGACCCAGCCGAGGCTCGAGCCAGCGACCTTCTTGCTGTGAGGCGACAGCACTACCTATTGCGACACTGTGTTGCCCTTACAATTGTACTTAGTAAAGTACAATTCCTGACTACACAATTAGTAATTTGAATATCTGTAATTTGTACTGACCCCACCAGAAAGGTTGTCCCTATGGAGAGGCAAACTTTTTTTTTGACTATAATCATGTTGTGCAGAACTGCAGAAAAACAATCCTTTATTGATTAATGATATGTCCCTGTCAATATCATTATTGTGAAAAGGAAGAAAATTTGTTGGCATGATACTGCCCGCCTGTGTTCATTTAACTGCAGTTCAAGATGCGTTGAAGCATGTTTTTGCAGTTTCACAAAATGTAGGCTAAAGCATGTATTTCCAATGAGCCTGTGTTGCATTAAATGGGTGAGTCTTTCTGAGTGTCCCTGAATCACTCATACAGCTGATTCATTCAAACACATAGTTCCTTGTCCCTGACCCAAATGGCCAATCATATGGGTGTAATATCCATCATTTCCAATTTTAGAAGGATGCTTACGAGTCCCCCCTTTGTGAGGCAGTGATTTGTTCCTAAATAAATTAGTGCTGTGGAATGAATCGCTTGAATTGAATAAAGAGACACTAATTTCATTTCTGAATGGCCCCGTCCCAAATTCATTTCACTCAGAAGAAGTTTTCACCCTTTCACCCTTGATGCACACTTCTTCCAAGTCCACATTTCTAATTCAATTCAAACAATTGATTCAACAGCACTCATTTACTAAGGAACAAACCACTGCCTTGCTACATGCAACAGTTATTTCATTTTTTCATTGGTGGAGCAAAAAGAGACAAAATAACTGTGCTTAGCTCATTGAACTATTGTACAAAAGCAATCTCATAGCCTTAATAGACTTAAAAAGATAGTGTAGTCATGTACACTACCATCACTTGATATAGCATGAATGCTTTTGTTTCAAGACAAAGAGATTTTTCTGTCCTAATTTGTTGTCACAGTCACTGCCCAACAAAGAGCGCAGTTTAGGCATGTTGCATTCATGTGGTTGTGCACCTATTCATTATTAGACTCTGCATCTGGCCTGAAGAAATTGTTTAGGACAGGTAATTATCAACGATCAGGGCGAAGGAGAAATTCCACAAATAATGCCATTGTAATGAGGCCTTGAAACTTGGCAGGAAATCAAAGAGCAAATAGTTGCTTACCCCATAATTCAGTTGACCCACCTAGTTCAACAATAGTTCCTTAATAAATTCAGCTCTTAAATTTTGCTGCTCACACTGTATACTGCAAATACTACAAAAAAAGCTTAGCCATCTTAAATTAAAGGCAGATTCTCTCTTACAGCGCACCACATATAGTCAGTCAATGAGACATCCTATAAGGCTTCAATTTCTTTTCAGCTTTATTTTAACTCTTTTACAAGGGTACACTGATGTTTCTCCTTTGTAGTTAGCACACCAAATGCTATGCCAAATCCCTTCTGGGCTTGCGGTTTCCTGCGACTATCCATCTGTACAAGCACTGCAAAGGACTCGAAAGGAAAACACAGATGAAATGATGCAAATTTGAGCTGCAACGATATGTTTCATGTCCCAGGGTCATTTCACTTGATTGGGCTGCACATCAGCCTTTGTGCACAGTATCTTATCAAATGCAAACATGTTTTACCCTTTTTTTTAAGTCTGCAAAATGTGTAATTTTGTGTCTATAGAGAGGTAAAATGTTGCATAAGAAAAGCTCAAGTACCCTAATGACCTACTTATCTCTGTTTGAAGGAGGGGACAGAAAATGAGAAGAGCTGTGAGCTCAGCGGAAGCTACTGTAACTGATAAAAACATGAAAAAGGAAATGTTCTGTTTTATTACTCACTGTTATCAAAGCTGCATAAAGGAAGTTGTATGTTCTCATGGCCACCATGAGAAGCATTGCTCTACTTCAGTTCCAGTGACTGGACCTGGAAAAAAACTGATGGAAGGATGCCAGTTAGGGAACCTTTATTCATTCACTCATTCATTCATTTTCCTTCGGCTTGTAGTCTCTTTTCAGAGGTCGCCACATTGGAATGAACCACCAACTAATCCAGCATATGCTTTAAGCAGTGGATCCTCTTCCAGCCGGAACCCAGCACTGGCAAACACCCATACAAACTCATACACTATGGACAATTTAGCTTACCCAATTCCCTTATAGAGTCTTATATGTCTTTGGACTGTGGGGGAAACCAGAGCACCCAGAGGAAACCCACGCCAACACCGGAAGAACATGCTAACTCCACACAGAAATGTCAACTGGCCCAGATGGGAACTTCTTGTTGTGAGGCAAGCTAGTGCAAGACAGTGCAAACTACTGAGCCCAGTTGTGTTAAAAAAAAGCCTACTATGGAATATGCAATATATAAAATAACATGCAAGCCAAAGTGTATATGGACCTCATGTACTTCTGCGATTCTTTTCAACAATGCTGGATCATGAATGTAGGGAATTCACTGCCATTCAGGAACTGATGTTGGGTGATCTGGCTTGCATTCACCAATTCAGTTCAGTTTGCCCCAAAGGTGTTCAGTGAGGTTCAAGTATAGACTTTCAGCAGGCCATTCTTCCAAAGCAACCAAAATGGTCCTATTTAACTAAAAGGCTTGTAGGAAGATTTTAAACTTATATACGGCAGACATAATGACATTTTTAATAGATTTTCAACCCTACAATCCTGTGAAAACTAGAGGATTAGTACAGTCCACAAGACCACACTATTATACAATTCTGTACAAGTATATTTGAAAGGCACTTTTCAAAACAATTGCATTCGTCTAATTGCAGGTTGAGTTATGAGATGTGCTGTGTACAGATTTTTGGTCCAATAAGTATTAATTCTGTCTTGTTTGAATTTAGAATTTAGACCTATGTAAACACAAGTATTTTGTCAAGACAAAACAGTGCAACAGTCTAACAGTCATAGGCTATAATTTATATAGCCATTTATTTATTTGTTTAATTTAATATTAACCTCACCTAATGAGACTGGTGGGCTCAGCACAAGCCTATTCTTGGTTTAATTTTGGAGACCGCTAATCAGAGATCATCCTCAGTGTTCAGTTGTGGCCTGTATTTATTTTTAATGTATTTGATTGCCATAAAGACGTCAGAAAGTTTAACCTGGTGCTATACAATCAATCTGCGGCAGCTGACTCTATTGCTGTGTTGTTAATCTAGTGTAAACACACCAATCCTATGAAAATTTTTTTTAAGGCTAGTGGCTTTTCATTTGCATGTTGTTTTTTACTATTAAAAAACGACTATTTCTATCTTCTGTGGGTTATGGATAAAATATGGTAATTCTAATAGTTTAATAAAAATTGATTTGACTTTTGGAAGTCACTAAGCGAAGCCTTGTCATTGTCCCGCAACCTGACCACCACTTTGGGAACCACTGGTTTAAGCAATCTAAGTGGATATCATGATCTATAGTGTCAAATCAAATGCATCCCTAAGATCTAGTTAGACATAGCTAGACGCAGCCTTGTTTAGCAGCTTAGCCCAGTGTTTCCCAACCCTGTTCCTGGGGGCACACCAACAGTACATATTTTGGATGTCTCCGTTATCTGACCCATTAACTTTAGGTTTTGGAGTCTCTTCTGATGTTATGATAAGATGATTCAGGTGTGTTTGATTAGGGAGAGGTTGAAAATGTGGACTGTTGGTGTGCCTTCAGGAACAGGGTTGGGAAACACTGGCTTAGCCTATGTTGTTGGTGATTTTGACACATTTGCTCACAAGAGCAATTTCACAGATCAATTTCAAAAAAACTATTTAACAAAAAAGTTGCACTTGTACTGAAAATTACTCTTGTATTGTTGCCATAATTCTAGAAATAGATCTGCTTTGCAAATATCCTATTTTTGTGACTTGTTGGTAGCAGCCAAGTTTCAGCTATAAAAGCACGCAACATCCAGTTGACAAAATTAGCTCTCATTGGCTATTGCAAAAATCCCATCGGATCAATTTGATATTTTTGATTTGGGATTTGGGAGTTTCTGGCTCCATCATGGGCAGTAAAATAATCATAATTAAGGATGTCTGGATAAAACATTACCTCCCGAGTGATTGGCCCGGCCCGGCCCAATAAAAGCCCTGGCTCACATTGGCCCGACAGTGGAAATGCGGCTATTAAGTTCAAATCAGGCCAAAAATCTTCATATATTTTGGTCAGTCATTGGCACAACATTGGTGTTTCAGGGGCTTGAAAACCAAATCTTTTGAAATCATTATTATCTTTGAAAACAGTGAATATGAATATTACATGTACATTGTGTAGATATGCGTAAGAACAAAAGACAAATGGCAGGACTGTGTTTGTGAAGTTGAGTAGTTTCTTTTAAAAGTGACTGGTCTAGCATGCACATTACTTTTTTTTTCATGTATTCAAGAGAACAGAGATTGACAATGTTGTCTTCTGTACAGGTTGTAAAGGAAAAACTTTCATTTTCTTAGTACATCGTTTTTGTGTAAACATATTTTGACAAGATACAACTGTTTGAGTATCTGGAATCTGAGGTTGTAAAAAAATCTAAATGTTGTGAAAATCACCTTTAAAATGGAACAAATGAAGTTCTTAGCGATGCACATTAATAATCATTTTTGTGTGTTTATGAGTTTTGATATATTTAGAGTACAATATATCTTTATAAAAGAAGGTCATCACTTAAAATTTGAATTATTTGTGGCATAAAGGAAAAAAACTGTAATTTTGACCAATAACCAAAAATATGCTTGTGCAGCATAAGACCAAGAGAACAGGAATTGACAATGTTGTCCTTTAAACAGGTTGTAAAGGAAAAACTTTTATTTTCTTAATACATCGTTTTTGTGTAAACATATTTTAAGCACCTGTTAGTAATGATTTTAATGAGTGCAGCTGCCAAAATCTGTTAATTATAATGAAGTGTTTGCATACTTTCATGTATTTTGATGCACACAGTGGGGATTCTTTACAAATGAATTGCATTCTATGAAAGATCAGTGAAGTGTAGAGTCTTGAGCTGTGCTGAATCACAAGATAATTGTGGTCATTTTGTTGTAAAGTGAGTATATTAACTAGCTGCACATGCTTAGAGCTTTTAAAGGACGTCACCGGCATTGGAGTTTATTCATGCTGTGAAAAAGACAATAATGATTGTAAATGTCAGCCTTTGAACTCAAAATCGCCATTTCTGCTTTAAGAACACTGCATGCAAAATGTTAGGTTTTTGCTCCTAAATTACATACCCCATAATTTTGTTATTCTTAGTCCAAATTGAGAATTTATTTGAAAGCCACAGGAAAACAATCCCAGTTGGAAAGAAAATAGCTTAAAATGTTTTTTATGTAACTCTCCTTCCCACATATTCCTGTCTCATTCTGGAAGTAATGAGAAAGCGAAACTCAAAGAAGCATTTAATTAAATTAAAACATTTTTTCATTCAAATACTAACTAAAGTTATTCTACAGAGATAATAGAGGGAGTAGTTGCTTAAATTTAGCTATTATGCAATCAATTGAACAAAAGTGATTGTAAAAACTATAATAAAGACAGTTTGGTTAATAATGTTAAAATATTTATTTCAGATAATTTGTTTCTTTTCACCAGTGAGTACTGGAATTAAAAAATAATAACGTTGTTTTAACAAAATGATCAAGACGTACAAGTGAAATTGTTTTCGAAGCTTATGTTAATAAGAAATAATGGAATATTAGAATACTCAATGAAGAACCATGGGACACTAAGGGCCCTATCATACACCCGGGACAATAAGGCGCAAGACATGTTTGACACAACTTGCTGCAATTTTCAGATCAAAGTAACCCTAATTTTCACATTTTGCACCACCTTGTTTAAATAGCAAATCTGTTTGCTCTGCTTAAGGCACATTGTTGGTGCGTCGCTATTTTGAGGAACTAAAATAGACTACGCAATAGACCAGCTGAAAGCAGGTCTAAAGTCCAGCACAGTGCGTTAGTTATGTGCCTACGCAGGTCCAAACGCGTACACATTGCTTAACACTTTTTCAGTGTATTCATGACAATTTGCTTTTGTATAATGTTGCTATTATTAGTAGTATTATTTATTATGTGCATATTTGTATTTGTTTTAATAAAAACAAGCTTAGATTTTTCCTCCTGTTGGGTTTTGGAGATGTATGCATCACCATTTGGTGAATAAGAATAGGATGGATATTTTTTGATCACACTTCGCTATTATTGTTCATTTATTAGTTTGCTCAGAAAATAAAACTGAATTTAGAAATAGCTTTGAAACAAATCTTTGGAGTAAAGAGAAAGTAAAAAAGCCGAATAGTGGAGACTCATTCTTTATTTTTGCTGCAGATGGTCTGTTTAACTGTTTTCTCACCAGTGAAGCATTTAGTTTTTCCATTTACAAAGTCGCCATGTAAATAGCAAAAGCGCCACGGAGCGACCCAAATGACTCTTAAAGGGAATGGGAGATATCTAATTGGTTTAATGAACGTTATGCTCAAAACATACCTATAACTCATTAAGAGAATAAGCACAACCCTGTTAGATCATTCATTCATTTTCTTTTCTACTTATTCCCTTTAATAATCTGGGGTCGCCACAGCGGAATGAACCGCCAACTTATCCAGCATATGTATTATGCACACACATTCACACTCATACACACTCATACACTATGGACAAATTAGCCTACCCAATTCACCTATACCGCATGTTTTTGGACTTGTGGGGGAAATTTGATTACCCGGAGGAAACCCATGCAAACATGGGGAGAACATGCAAACTCCACACAGAAATGCCAACTGATCCAGTCAAGGCTCGAACCAGTGACCTTCTTGCTGTGAGGCGAACGTGATACCCACTGCACCACCGTGCAAAGTGGATTCGGACACGCCCTCAATGCTTTTGCACCATTCGCTTTACCATATGCCATATGCCACATGTCCTTGGACTTTGGGGGAAGTCCCTCAAATCAAAATCACTTCTATTGTCACATCATCAGCAGCACGTGTGCCATGATGAGTGGAAAGCTTAGGTGCTGGCTCCAGACAGTGCAAAATACAACAACATACTACCAAAAAAGCAAAACAATATACAATTGGCAATGTTGACAGTAATACGTGTAAGATAATGAATAGGTGCATACATAGTTTGACTGTTGGTGGTGAATTGTTGTAGGCAGTATTGTTTTAAGTATGAATTGGTTAAAGTGCAGTGCATGCTACATCTTGATGGTATGCAGTGAGGGGTATGGAAAGAGTTTGTGTGAGGTGTGTCAAGTGTTCATCAGCCTGATAGTGTGTGGGAAGAAACTTTCCTTCAGTCAGCTGGTTCGTGACCGGATGCTGCGGAACCGTCTGCCTGAGGGTAGCAGAGAGAAAAGTCTATGGTTTGGGTGGCTGGAGTCGCTGAAGTTTCATGCCAACACGGAGAGAACATACAAACTCCACACAGAAAAATTATATATACACAGAAATATATATATATATACATATATAAATAAAACAAATGAAGTACAAATGATACAAAATATCTTTATTAAACATGATCTCTACTTAACGTTTGAATGATTCTTGGCATAAAGTAAAAAAAAGTATGT
Organism: Danio aesculapii; assembly: GCF_903798145.1. Taxonomy (NCBI): domain Eukaryota; kingdom Metazoa; phylum Chordata; class Actinopteri; order Cypriniformes; family Danionidae; genus Danio; species Danio aesculapii. The sequence continues at coordinate 17,445,611 of NC_079445.1, forward strand.
AACTTTGACAGCCAAAGATATTCTTGCTCAACATAAGACCAGGGTTACATACACTACCGGTCAAAAGTTTGGGGTAAGCTTTGTTTAATATTTTTCATGTGTATTTTTTTTTTTGGGGGGGGGGGGGGTTGTTTGTTTATCAAGGCGGCATTTATTAAATGTAAAAAACTGTTAAATATTTAATAAAATTTTAAATAACTGCTTTCTTATTGTATGTAGTAACAAATGAAATTATTACTCCAGTCATTATTGCTTTAATTACTTTTACCATATAATAATAATAATAATAAAATAATAATAACAATAATAATAATTAATATTAGAGTGATTTCTGAAGGATCATGGGACTTTGAAGACTGACGTAATGAAGCTGAAAATGTATTTTTAAAATCACTGGAATAAATTATTAAATTAAATTATAAGCTTCTTCTGAACAGTTATTTTATAGTGCAATTTTACAGTTTGTACTGTATTTTTAATTAAATAAATGCAGCCTTAGTGAGCAGGATAAGCTTATTTTAAAACATTTAAAAATCCTACTGACCCCAAACTTTTGACTAGTATGTGTATGTTTTATTACTTATCACATAATGTATTTGTAATTGCAGTTCTCTTTTTGTTCTTCTCTTATGTTCAACTCTATATAAAAAAACTAAACAAACACTGCTAAATATTTATCATTCAGAATCATCATTCTCATTTATGTTTATCGAGCAGATTGTTGTAGAGTGGGTTGTGAAACCCTACTGGGAATGTGACAACCACCCACCCATCCTGCCAAATGAATGAGTGTCTAATGGGAGATTTCATCTAACACTGGAAACTTCCAAAAATCTAATCTTGTAGCAAGATTCTGAGCTCACAGTTTACCTATCAAGCTATCGTCTTTCTTTTCTTTTTGGCAGAGCTGTGTTTGTTACTGTAGCGAGGGTTTCGCAGTAGGTCATAAAGTGCGTGTTTAATCTTGAGGGACTTCCAGATGTGCAGCTCAGCTCTCGAGGAAGCAGCTTTAGTTGTTTACAATTATTTTTTACTTCCTTCTCATCTTCAAGTTTATAGAAATATCATCCCGATGGTTTGAACAGTCAGTCTTTGTGGCTTGTTTAAATAAATTAAACCATACAGTCTTTGAGACATACCTGAAGTATCTTGCTGTCTGGATTCTTAAAAGAGGCCACAGGCAACATTTAATTGCAATACATTTTTTATGAGAGCTGAGCTTAAATATAATATACTATGATCACTATACCATTCAAGCAATTTACAGTGAATAGATGCTGCTTTTTAGTGGTTTGGTCAAAGCTTGACTCATAAAATGAAAGCTGACTGGGTAACAGTTATAGAGAAAAGCAAAGTGCACCATAAATAAAATGGGAATTACTGCATTTAGTGGAATTTGACCTATTTAACCTCTTTCAAACAACACAGTTTCTTGTTTTTCAAACAGAACAATCAAAAGCATCTGGTTGAGCACATTTATGAAACCCTATGGAAAATCAACCCGACTGTAACCTTTACAGAAGAGAGGGGAAGAGATAAGTGCTTAGTTCGCAATCTCCCAAAACAGAGTGTAATGTTGGCCCTGGGCCAACTGCTTGAATTATCAATGTGTATAATAGAATAAAAAAGAAGGCAACGTTCCAAAATATTATTTGATACACCATGAGCAAAGCTACCAGACAACACCATGTGGATTTTCAAGCCATTTTAACCTTTTGCTAGAACTTTTTTCATACATTTTTTTATTACGTGGTTGTACTTATTAGGGTTGGGTGATGTCAACCAATTTAGTACATCGTACAATGTCTAATGTGAAACATCCGGAATGACGATGGCATCGTCGTCATAGGCAGCAGTGAATTAATTATTTATGAATAATTAATTAATTCATAGGGAGTGGGTAGTACAATCGCCTCACAGCAAGAAGGTCGCTGATTCGAGCCATGGCTGGGTCAGCTGGCACTTCTGTGTGGAGTTTGCATGTTCTCCCCATGTTCGCATGGGTTTCCTCAGGGTGCTCCAGTTTCCCCTACAAGTCCAAAAAACATGTGGTATAGGTGAATTGGGTAGGCTAAATTGTCCGTAGTGTATGTGTGTGAATGAGTGTGTATGGATGTTTCCCAGTGATGGGTTGCAGCTGGAAGGGCATCTGCTGCGTAAAACATATGCTGGATAAGTTGGCGGTTCATTCCGCTGTGGCGACCCCAGATTAATAAAGGGATTAAGAATGAATTAATTAATTAATTCATTATGATTTAATTATTTGTAGCCTACCGTTTCAACCACCTGACCAGCATGGTCTTTGTTTTACCCACAACCAAATCATAAATAATTAAAGATAAGTTACACACAAATTACCACCTGTCAATCACTTTTTCAGCAGGACTCTGGCATGAATAGGCAGAGTGATCTGTGTTGTTATAATGGCGTCAACAAACTTGGTTGGTAAAAAGGTGCACAACCAACAGCAACTAACCAACAGTATCTGAGGTTTTCGCTAAAATGACTAGGTACAAGCATGAAAGCGAAAGATTGAAGCAGTGTATCGACGCGGTGACACGTTACCTGATACATTCAAAAGACCAAAGAGTCGTTAGATAGAGACAAGATTAATCAAATATCCTATTTAACAACTATAGTCAGGCGCGATCCAGCGGTACATCCTTGATAAACTGTCCGACGTGCACTGCTCTCTGGGGTTTTGTACTCAAAGCACCCGCTGACTGCTGGAGCTCAGACACGCGCATATGCTGCAGCATGACAGAGAGATGCAGAGACGGCTCAGCATCGTGATGTCTATCGGCCATCGGCAATGGAGGATGGCATCATCTATCAACCCAACCTAGTGCTTATATATTAGAAACTATTGCTTATTGCCTGTAGTTATTTGTGCCTTTTAAACAATGGAACTACCAGAATTCTATATCAACTAGAATTGCCATAGCGGTCAATCTGACTGTTCATATAAGACCGAATTGAATTTGTCATGTCATATTTACATTTGAAGCTTCTATTGATTTTTTAGAATTAAGCTTTAAATGCCCTTCAAAATATTTTATGAAGTCGTTACCATTAAAAATGTATATATAATTGTCTATAATTGTGTACAAGATACTAGAACTTTAGGTTCCCTGAAGGTGCGTACCTCACTTTGTCCAGCAAGTGGGAGAGCAACTCTCAGTGCTAGGAAACATCCACACCACACACTCTCTCATTCACACACTTTGGCCGATTTTGTTTATTCTATTCATCTATGCCGCATGTCTTTGAACTGTGGGGGAAACGAGGAAACCCATGCAGACACAGAGAGAACATGCAAACTCTATACAGATAGGCCTCCTGATCCAAACAGGACTCGAACCTTCTTATTGTGAGGCAACCATGCTATCCACTTAAGCTTGCTGCACACCAGGTCATGTCTTTATATGGTTTTCTATGTCACTAAGCAATACAAACCGATGTCGAATGACAGCACCGGTGTGCGTACACTTACAAAAAAACAATTCTAAAAGGCATGGTGTGCCGCAGTGCAGTGCGTCTGGTGTGCAACCCCTTTTGCATCCATGTCGCCCCTAAGAATAAAAGCTAGTAGTTAATAATTAGAAACCAGTTTGTTTTAATATTTAAATGTTAAAACGGCTTGCCATACATTTGGAGTCTTCACAGGCTTATCCAACATTACTATGCTTTATTATGACATCAGCTCCTTTTCTTTAAGTAGAGAGAGAGGTGATATACGGTGCCAACATTCAGTCTAGACATGCTACAGTGGAAACACATGGCATAAGCTCATCTGGGATATGCTGCACATTCAAAATGTCTGCTGAATGTCTTGTGACATTGGGAAATGTTTAATCAGTGTCTAAAACCACATGCTTGTGGTAATTATAATCACCACAGTCAATCCTGAAGCACGAAAGGAAAATAAATTCAAATTTGTTCCTTAGGTTCAATAAAAAAACAGTTGGTTGGACTTTTTTTTTAAAGATGTTTGAATGTGGAGCTGATTGATGCCTCACAACTAAATTAATGAAGATATTTTGAAGGAAGTTAATGACAGTCTTGCATTCAACATTTTTTTTAGTTTATTAAGACTCAGTAAATGCACCAAAATATACATAAATATCAAAATATGTGCAGTAAAAAACACTGCTATAAAAAAGCTGAAATAATTTTTTAGAATCTATGCGTTTTTTCCAACCCATGCTAATGAAAAAAATTGCAGAACATGGTTTTACTGTCTACAACAAATTTATGTTTATGTTAAGTTTAAGCTTACAATCAGGACTATGTTCATCTATCATTGTTATTCACCTATTATTTCCCTCTGATTTTAGAAATGACTTATCAGTAGGGTTAGTTTTAGAGGTAGGGATTACGTTTAGACAAAATTTTCTGACAGGACTGATGTTCCAGGATCAACAAAATATGTTGACTCAGGAATGTCTAACTCTGCAAAATCAGAATGTGCAAAAAAAAAACTGCAGGCCTGTGTTGACCTTATCTTTGTCAAAAAAAAAAAAGACTTTATGTTGCTTGTTTGCTTGTCTGGATTATCACATGTTTAAAAGGCGCTGAAAAATTGTTCGAATTAACCAACAAAAACGCTCATTGAGAAAAATAGATTTTTTGCATTGGGAAAAATTCTTGGCGCTATACTTTGTGTTAAATTCAGATGTACCAGCATTGCTCATTTTCCCAGGAATTATGTCAATGACAAGAAGCAATTAGTGTAGTGAATGTCTTCTGGCCTACATACAGTACACCCATGCTGCTCATCTGCTCTCTCACGCCAAAGGATGTGCGGAAGTGTGGTCTCCTGGGATAGAGTTATATTAACATTTTTTGAGCATCACTTTAGTTTTTTGCTTGATAAGTACAGTAGATTGCAGATTTCTGCACATATTGCAGAAATAAGCATTGTAATACTAATCAGATAGCTCTACATGATAATGGAAGTATGGAGACATTTTGTCTCACAGTTCAGACTTTGTTTTCCTCCTAATTGTAGCGTTTTAACTTGTAATGCCTCCCAATTCCTCTTAATTTCACAATTGCAAGTTATGAACATTAATTGTGAGTTTACTTTTTTTATATCTTAAAATGCCTTTTTTCTAGAGATTTTTAGCTTGTCTCAGCCCTCTTCTTCTTGTAGAGTTTTTTCTCTCTACACTCTCGGAAATAAAGGTACAAGAACGGTCACTGGGATGGTTCCTTTTCAAAAGATCCACATATGTACTTAAAGGGTCCATGCTGGTACCTCAAAAGCTTATATTTGTACCTTAACATTTTAAGAGGTACACTTTTATAATTTCTAGGTACCAATATGTACCCTTGAGGTATTAATAGGGACCCTTTAGGGACAAATGTGTAGCTTTTAAAAAGGTAACACCCCAGTGACAGCTCGTGTACCTTTATTTCTGAGAGTGTAGAATATGAGATGGTGTGCAATTCTTAGCATTTTCCAAGAATTATCTTACAATTCTTGTTTTTTTTATCTTACAATTTTGCATTTAAATCTTGAAATTATAAAAATAAAAGTGCAGCTGTCAGATCTGTAAATGATCTTGTTGCTATATTTGTATTCTGTGGCAAAATAAGATTCCACATTTATGTAAAGATCAAAAGCATTCTTAATTATGAGATACAGTCTATGATGGTTTAAAGTCAACCAAAATCAAGCTATGTTCTTCATTTTAATCTATAATGTGTTGCTGAATGATTTATGATGTGGAACAAAGAAAGTCAAAACCCAAACATTTTCAGCTGCTATCTTCACCTTGATAGCTTCAACAGATACCCAGTGTACCGCACACAAAGCTCAGCGCACAACACCTCATTTTAAACTGACACTTCAAACAAAAACAACATATTGAAGTTCAGATATTTGTCTTCCTAATGCATCCCTCCTGCAGTTATACAGAGAAATTGTGAGAGAAAAGAGGACTTAAAACAAAACATATAGTTCAATTTATGTTCAAAACATCTACTCTATGCAAAAAAAATCTAAATATATGTGAGTATAAAAATGGATTGTATATTTTTTTCAAGCATCGTATGCAGTATGTACTTTCAAACTCTTATTTAATTGAAATCACTCTTAAGAATGCCTTTCAGTGAACAAAATATTCCACAACGAGTGTGGAGGAGGGCATTTCATGGCTTGAAAACAGCCTCAGAGCAAATTCGCATATTCTTCATCATCATGATTTGTAATTAACAGTTTTAATTAGAAGCCAAGCTTAATCCTAAATCTCACAGCGGGTGACCACAACCCTCAAACACTCAGACAACTACACAGGCCTGCAATTCTGGAGAATATAAAGGAATCATCAACTCCTACCTTACTACAATAGATAATCTGTCTGCAAGACCCAAAGCAGATTCAGACGTGAGCTTTTGGGGAATATCGGATTACCAGTCTAGTGTTAAAACCATTACAGTGTAGTTTTAGTGGATTGTGGTGAAAAAGCATCCAGGAATTGCTTTAGAATGAGGAAACGACGTGAACTGATGAATAAAGCAAAGAAATTTGAATAAACGGATGTGTTTGATTGGTTGTTGTGGATGCGGATACATTATTATTCTTCCTTCCTGCCATTTCCCGTTCTTTGCCTGCACCGTGTGAAAGCATTCCCATACAACTGGGTTTGGCCCACAGGGGTGTTTTAAGGTGGCGATGAGGAGAGTGTTTAACGGAGCTGGCTCAGGTTCAAGGCAGGCTGCCCGGGTCATTTGGAGTGTTGGTTAACCACTTCAAAAGAGCTAACATGAGGAAGGTTGAAAAAAGTTTGACAGCTGGACTTTCTGAAAAGTTTTCACTTGTCCAGGTGTTCTTCCTGTCAGTGTATGGGGCATGTTGAGTTCCCATAGCATCTCAAAAGCGTTATTAAGAATTCAATGAATATTTTTGGTATTTCAGGAAGCCTTCTCTAGAGATCAGGTCCTTTCTAATATAAAGGAGGTCTCATACTGAACAAGAAGTGCAGCACCATTAAAATTCAAACACATTGTTTTCTATGAGAGTCCAGAGAATTAAGCGAAAGCTTGAGGAAAAAAAAAACTCACCACTTGGTTAAGTCTTGAAGTGAATTATTACATGTTTGGAAAATAGATTGACTGTTTTGGAAAGCTGTCTTAAACTCAATGATATATGTGACCCTGGACCACAAAACAAGTCGTAAGGAAGAAAGGTGATTTAAGTGACTTTGAACGTGGCATGGTTGTTAGTGCCAGATGGGTTGGTCAGAGTAATTCAGAAACTGCTGATATACTGGGATTTTCACGCACAACCATCTCTAGGGTTTACAGAGAATGATCTGAAAAAGAGAAAATATCCAGTGAGCGGCAGTTCTGTGGGCACGAATGTCTTGTTGATGCCGGAGATCAAAGGAGAATGGCCAGACTGGTTCGAGCTGATTGAAAGGCAACCGTAACTCAAATAACCACTCGTTACAACCAAGGTATGCAGGAGAGCATTTTTAAATGCACACCACATAAAACCTTGAGGCGGATGGGCCACAGCAGCAGAAGACCACACCGCTGATACTCCTGTCAGCTAAGAACAGGAAACTCTTACAATTCACTACAATTCACACAGGCTCAACAAAATTGGACAATAGAAGATTAGAAAACTGTTGCCTGGTCTAATGAGTCTCGATTTCTGCTGCAATATTCAGATGATAGGGTCAGAATTTGGCGTCAACAACATAAAAGCATGGATCCATCCTGCCATTAATGGTTCAGGCTGGTGGTGGTGGTGTAATGGTACGAAGGATATTTTCTTGGCACACTTTGGGCCCATTATTTGAGCATCATTGTCAATTTAGCATCGTGTCAATGCCACAGCCTACACGAGTATTGTTGCTGACTATGTCCAACCCTTTATGACCACAGTGTTCCCATCTTCTGATGGCTATTTCCAACAGGATAACGCGCCATGTCATAAAGCGCAAATCATCTCAGACTGGTTTCTGGAACAGGACAACGAGTTCACTGTACTCAAATGGCCTCTACAGTCACCCGATCCCAATCTAATAGAGCATCTTTGGGATGTGACAGAACGGGAGATTCGCATCATGGATGTGCATCCGACAAATCTGCAGAAACTGCGTGGTGCTATTATGTTAATATGGATCAAAATCTCTGAGGAATATTTCAGTACCTTGTTGAATCTATGCCACGATTAAGGCAAAAGGGGTCCAACCCGGTACTAGTAAGGTGTACCTAATAAAGTGGCCGTTGAGTGACTATACCCATGCAACATAAGAATGGTTTTGTGATCCAGGGTCATATATCTGACATAAATTCCTGTGAATTGTCCTTGAAATTGTCCTTGAAATGCCACTGTGTGACCCAGCTGGAAGGGCATCCGCTGCATAAAACATATGCTGAATTAGTTGGCGGTTCATTCCACTGTGGCGACCCCTGATAAATATGGGATCTAAGCTAAAGAAAAATGAATGAATGAATGAATGAATGAATGAATGAATGAATGAATGAGTGAAGCAGAGAGCTTCATATTTCAAAGCTGAAAGCTGTCAAAATTAAACAAGACAACTGAAGCAATTGCTGATGAGATTTGAGTGCAATATGACACAGAAGCAGCACAGCTTTTATTATGCCATTGTCCACCACTCCCCTTTCTTCCAGTTATGATCATGTCTGGAAGAAGCAGCACTATTTTCTCATACTTAATATTTAAATATGTAAATAAATAAACTTAGGGTTCTGTTATAATGCTGCTCTGTGCAGTCTAATAATGCACACAACATATGACACATACGACACAGACCATTTAATGTAAGCCAGCAAAAACACTGTATATAACACTGTTCTAGTGTTTTGCTTTTTGCTGATATTTGAATGAAAAAATCTTGATCCATCTATCTAATAGATCCTTTTTAAATGCTCTACGAAAATCAATAAAAGAATTAAAGAATCCGTTGGTGGCTTTATCCTTAGCTATGTTGTGATGAAACATTTTTTCTGGTGTAATGGGGCTTACGTAGGATCTAGCCATCAAATATATTTTTCTGCAAGCTACAGTAATTTTCTTCTGGGCCATTTTCCTGGTTACATTCGCACTGTCTAAACTCAATCCTAGAGGGCACCTGCAAAGGAGGGCTCCAGCAAAGTCTAGCTCAAGCCCCAATCAGACACACCTGGACCAGCTAATCAAGCTCTTACTAGGCTTTTTAGAAACATCCTTGCAGGTCTGTTAAGGCAAGTTGAAGCTAAAATCTGCACAACACCGACCCTTCAGTAGCGAGTTTTGACATCGCTCCTGGTCGACACTGTTTAAAATGTTGGGTACCACATAAATGATTTGTATAGGGTACTGTGTCCCCCTAACACCCCCCCCCCCCCCCCCTCAACTCATTTTAAACAAGTAATTTGAACAAGCAGCAAAAGTAATTTTTTGAATGTATAGGAACTGATAAAATGAAGTGATAAAAGCTATCCAACATTGGCATTGTGCTGCATACAACAAAATCAGCAACTAAAATATGTGAACACCATGATTGAAGCTGCGTTTCCATTGCATTATTGTGTGTTTCTTGATATGGAGATGGAACATACGCACATAAATTATCATAATAAAACAGCAAAAGGGAGGACTAAATCAACTATGACAACATGTAGCACTACACATAATCAATCCTGAATCTAACAATTTAAAATAATAAACTGGGGATTCGTACCAATTGCTTTATTATTCCCTACTCTGAGGTAGAAGCTAATTTAGTCGCCCAAATAGCATTCCTAGAACTAAAATCATTATTAGTTTCTGTTTTGTAAATACATGAACATAAAAAAGCAGATAATTCTGCTAACACTTTCTGGAAGTAACGGTGAAAAATATAATCTTTTGTGAATGCAGCTTCAGATGGTTTACAGGAGGTTTTGTACACTATCAACAATAGCCAATGTTGATCTTGCGAGAGAGTAAACCCTCATCACAGCTGTGTGTATTTACAGTGATAAACCACAGAATTCATTGACTACACTGTAGAAAAATAAGGAAGAATAACTGCAGAGGTACCTGCAATTTGTCTGCAAGCAAAATCAGTGGAGCAATTGATAAAATATGGCTTAATGGATGTGTATGATTCTGTGCTGAAGCATGATGTCAGAAACAGACAGATTTCCTGACAAGAAGCAGCCAGACAAAAGAAGTGGAGCACACACACAAGTGTACTTACACTCAGCAGGGAGGGAGACAAGCCACAAACAAAACTGCTGAAAGACTTGCACACAAACAAGCTTGAGGCCAGATTACAAAACTGCAAAGTCGCTATGGAAAATTGTCAGCTGAATGAGAAAGATTTGTGGATAAACAGAAGATGTGAAGGAAGTTTATATAAGGCTAGAGTTGACAGGAGCATATTAGGTTAGCTGTTTAGAATGTAAGATTTTTTTCCAAACTAAAAATGAAAATTTAATTATAACTTATTCACCCGCATGTCTTTTCAAACCTGCTTGACCTTCAGCTACAGAACACAAAGAAGAAGAAGAAAATCTTGAAGAACGAACAACAAAGCCCATTGACTTCTATTGTGTAGACAAGAAGCTCTGAGACATTTCTAAATATATCCTGTTTTATCTTTCACTGAAACAACAGAGCCATTCAGTTTTAGAATAACATGGGTTTAATTTGTTTGGGTGGAGTATCCATTTATGAACAAACTCCACCTGCAGCCAATTCTAAATTACATTGGTCATGTACACAATGCTAAAACAAATACAAAAGCTGCAAGCAGTGATAAAAGGGATCTCGCACCCCAGCTCACTGCTGGCTGTTGGCCTTACACTCCATTCACACGGGGCATCAGCCTCAACACTCCCCATTCACTTTGAATGGGTGATGTCAGGTGTTGCCAAACTGCATTATGAATCCATCGGCACCACTTCACTGCCGAAGTTGGGAAATTCTCAACTTTTCAAGCGCCAATGGAAGCGTCAGCCAATCAGATTGCTTTATGCAAATACTCCAACTCAGACAGTGGACGATTGCGGACTAATTTCATTGGCTGATGCTGCTATGACGATCGACCTCAACCTCAACTTCAGACACGCTCTAGGTCAAGCGTTGACACTGAAGCCCTGTGTGAATGCACTGTTAGGATGACAGAGAACGCTGGGCAATATTAAGCTGAAAAATATTTTTAAATACTGACAAAGTCGCTATTTTGTGGCAAGATTCTTCATGTCAGCCTGTAACTTAGTGTTAATTTCATTGACGAAGAATGTTCATCATAATTTTCGTCACACAAGTTTCTACAAGTTTCTAAATTAAGTGAGGATGACGACAACTATAATAAAAATATACTCACATTTTCGTTGAGTAATAAAAATGAGATGAGAACGTGATTGGGTTTTTTTTGGAAAATATCCAATCAGAATTAATCTTGGCATATGATACATAATGCACACACACACACACACACACACATTTGAAAAGTAACTGCTCTACAGTAGATGCAGGATGCGATTACATCATCATTCATAGGGGCGACTGTCTGTCTGTCTGATTAAACTATGTATAATGAGATGGCAACAGCTGAAAGAAAAAGAAGATTCACGTTTGATGTCAAGGCAAAAGACCGTAAACCTCATGCAGAGGAAATAGCTGTTAAAAACAACAAATCTAAAGTGACATCAGCATGCCAGAGATTCATTCCGAAATTACCTGTGTGTGCTTTTGCTTAACTGAAACGGTATAAACTCTCACTGACCTTTAGAGAATTGACTCAGTTAGATTGTCCATTAAAACATTTTAAATCGATTATTCTTAAATTCATATGATCATGGCATTCATTTTCGTGGAGTGTCCTCGCGTGTTTCATTTTAGCTGCAGCTACAGTTTAGCTAACCTGTTAAGTTATGCTACGTTCAAGTGCTGTCTGTGTCTGCCGAAATCGTCATGACAACATGACGACCTCTACCACAACACAAACACTGCTTTATTCAGGACGTCATTCAACGATGTGATAATTTAATTTCTTATGTCTGTAAGGTTGTAATGATACTATAGTGCTATAATCTTCACGAATCAGGGAGTCACTTACAACATACAAGATAACGAAGCTGCTTTAAAGTGAAGAGCACTTTTATTTTTACGCACATATTCACTTTATGCATGTTCCAATAACTCCACTATGCGAGTTAACAGAGCCATGAGATAACGCATTATCATTTGCTAGCCATTTGTCATTACTTATTTAATCAGGGCTATAACTGAGCACCATGTACTGTAACATCAACTACAACAATAAAGCTTGCTATAGACTGACATCGTAAAGTGGACTTAACCTATTTTAAGCCCTTTCAAAGATTTAATGGCTTGAAACTGTTCAACCGAATAATTAAAAAGACTAGTAGATTATCACATTAAAATGAAGGGTTTGCTAAATAATTGTATAATATTTAATTAAATTAAACTAAATATATTTTAGACAACTACATCTTAAGTAGATTTAGTCGACTAAAAGCTTATGAAATTTAGTCGACTAAAACTAGACCAAAACTAAAATATGACTAAAATTAAAATGGAGAATTAAAAAAATGTAGAATTTTTGTCAAAAGACGACTAAAACTAAATCAAAGTTTGCTGTCAAAATGAACACTGCTGTAACTCAATATTGGCATGTAAATTTCTTTAGAAGAGGGATCTCATCAAACATGTGAATTTTTGTGTGGGTGGTTAAAATTACTTCCTCTTCCATATTGAAACACTGACATGTGTCAGTTCGCCATAGACACAGCTTTTGACGAAAACTCTATACCTTTACAACTTAACATCACAGGGTTAGGATTTAATGGCACTTAACAAGGCCATTAAACCCTTACACTACTTAAATCTTAAACTTAACTTAAGTTTTGGTAGCATTACCAGAGATACATGCTGCTAAGTTAACTAAGAATTCTCAGCCTCAGACGTCACACTAAGCACCACCCAAGTACTTGAGGCTAAGTATCTGATGCATATGGCACACTTTTTGGAAACACTTCAGCAAATTTGAAGTTGTCCTTTGATTGGCTTAAGTACACAGGATTTCTGGATGTTGAATGTGCAGCAATCTTAACCAGCCTACCTGGAATCAAGTCTGATTGAATAAAATAGCTGTGGCATTTTCAGTGATGACAACGCACATTATTAGAGCTACAGAGTATTAAGTGGGATTCATAAGACCTGGTGAGTCTTGTTGTATTCTTTTTTTTTTAAGGACACCTAAAAGTTTTTCTTGAGGCACTTAAGTGAAGTCTAAAAGATAGCTTTGCAGACTGGGTATAGACCATTTGTCATAATCTTGTGTTTGGCTTCCCTAAACATCCAGTTTTGATTATTTACCTCGTCTAATCACCTGCATACAAGGGCAAAAATGAAAGAACTGATGTTGAGACAAATGTTGAACATTTAGTCCCATGTTCAGTTCTCCTGAACTGCTTGTTGGAATTAAGGAGCGGCAAGATAAACTCAAAATAGATGCGCTGTATTGACGCGGCTGTCAAAGAAGTGCACACCATTGTACAAGTGTGAGAGACATTCTTGGATTAATTTCTGGGTGATTTAAAGATGACTTCTGACATTATCTAGTGTGACAGAAGGGTTTTGCTGAAATCTGGACACAAGTCATCAAGTCATCAAGTCACAAGACACAAGTCATCTGGACACAAGTCAAGAGATGCATTTGTATTAATACTAAGTGAAAACAGTTATGTGCCTCAGCTAGCCACTTGCAATTGCATCAATGAAATGCATGTTAATAGCAGGTGGAAAAAGGCACTACACGTTTTTCAGTATTTTTTCTTCTTCTCTAAAGGAGACCATCAAAATACCACAAACAATCACATGAATTTCCTAGAGCCAGTATCCCATAATTGCATGTATTTTGACTGGGGAAATGTATGAAAGAAGCCTGTAGGGAAGAGATGTGAGTAATGTAGCTCACATTCAATTTCTCTGTCATTCTCTCTTGCATCTACTGTAAAAACTCCCAAACTTCAGTGCACTCAGAGATATAGAAGCACTCACTCGCAAAATCTCTGCCTGTCTTCTCAGGGCAATTTTTGGGGCTGCTGTATGTCATTCAACACCTCTGAATGATGTTCTTTGTTAAGAATGATGAGAATGAGGTGTCTAGAGAGTGTGTGCGTGTGAGATATCTAGTATGGGCCTCCAACAGCTGGCACCGCCGAAGTGGCAAGCTCTTGGAATATGTCACTGGCATCTGTCAATGTGACAGTGTCTCTAGTAAAGCCTAGAAATTAATGTTTACCTTGACTTTTGGTCAAATACTGAAAAACCAACAACACTTCATTACTGCATGAAATTCTGATACACAAGATTCTCTCACAAGTTGAATTAGCCAGTCCTACTGCACCTGCAAGTCACAAATGTTTCATAGATAGAGAGTCTGGTCTGTGTTTATAAAAACTGTCAAACCGAGAACAAAATACAGAATAAATAATAAGAAATGAACCTGCACTGCCATGTTTCTGGTACACATGATGGTGTGGTAATGCTTCTCCGTGGGGGCATCTCTCTGGTATGTAGATGAATATTTCCAAAAATCTTTGAAGGAAATGAAAGAAAGACAGATGTAGAGGGAAAGAAAGAGAGTGAGGGGGATGAAAAGAAGCAAAGAAAACCGATAAGAGTAGCCAGATGCCTCCGAGAATTTCAACATACAGTACCTGTAGTAGCTCTGCTCAAAAATCCAGTAATCTGCATCGCTACCAACTAGCTACATAGGCTACTGCCATCTAAACCAGCAGTTCTAACTGAATCAGAGCTCATAAGTCATACTGTAACTCATAAATGATCTGAAATGCTCAATACAATAGCATGCCACTATACACAATAGACTTGGCTCAAAGCTCTTTCTAGCAAAGTGTGCCCCTGACATCTCTTGCTTTGAAATTTTCTAACTGCTTATAGCGCCCATATAAGCGTAACAGAGGCCAGCTAGTAAAATGCTGTTCAGGTAAACCTCACTCTTCTGAACCCTAAAAGCTGTGAGTTTCCGGTTCGATCCCAGCTCAGAGCAGGTTGGGTGGTGTAGGACTGGCAGGTTACGTTGGTGCCGTGACCCGGATGGCATTGAGGTTTAGGGGGTGAGTGCAACAGAGGCCAGCTTGTAAAGTACTGTGCAGGTAAACCTCATTTCTCTGAACCCGAAAAGGTGCTCTAGCATCAAACGCTAGAGTTCATGGTCTTTAACCACCTTGTTAGAGCAACCG
Source organism: Danio aesculapii (assembly GCF_903798145.1). Classification (NCBI taxonomy): domain Eukaryota; kingdom Metazoa; phylum Chordata; class Actinopteri; order Cypriniformes; family Danionidae; genus Danio; species Danio aesculapii. Next base: position 17,460,857 of record NC_079445.1, read on the forward strand.
ATTCCCATGCAGAGAGTCTACGGTTCAATCCCAGCTCTGTGTGGTGTAGGACTGGTGGGGTTACATAAGCCTATATTATCAGCTTTACTGGTTATGAGGGAATTGAGTTCCTAGTTATTGGTTATTGAGAGAATAACCCATTAGTGACATGATTGATCAATCACAAAGAAGTATTAAAGAGTGTCAGGTAATTTTACACTTTTTAATCTGTCTTCACTTTTACAATCACAAAATAATGCTCAATTCAGACGGCATTATTTAAGCCCCGATTTTGACTTACCAACAGGTTTTGAGAAATCGCAGACAAATTCCTGAAATCACAGGCAAATCGTTGCTCATCACATATTATGACCTGTCAAAGACGCAATCTGAGAATCGCCAATGAGTCGCATGCTAAATATTTAGAACTGTCAGCAATTCAAATCATGCTGTGTGAATGTGATCTGACTGAAAATAACATCAGCGATCACCTACAACCAATGACAGAGCAGCATCCACTAGTATGAGTATCTGTAGGCCAGCGGGAGGTTGGGGAGAAGTTGAAAGTGCTTCTTTTCAGTGTATTTGGACCCAAGAAATGGAGGAAAAACTAGTTTTAGAAATTTGGCAGGACCACTAGTGTCTGTTCGACGTGTCATCTGAACAATATCACAAAAAATATCACAAAGGTTGAAAAAGAAAAATTGGAGAAATTGCTAATTCCCTTAAAAGCCAGGTGAGCAAAATAAGTAAATTTTCTACCCTACTTAAAGCTTCTCTCTCACTATGTAGTTAATAACAAAAGATATACTATGTGACCTTGCGTTGTTTCCATGTCACTTCTCGTGTGTGTTTGATTGTAGTTTGCAGACCAAAACAAAGTTGTCGGTGATTCTTCCTATTGTAAAATCATGTAGTGTGAAACCCCCTGTCGTCAATCCATCTTGCAGTGTAAACACAGCACCGACAGAACACTACCCAGGATAGTCATGCAGTGTGAAAACATGTGACGTGACGACTTTGAAAATCGTGCAGTCTGAACATGGCATAAGGAGTATGGATGGAATTCAAATGTACTAAATCCAGCATTTGTCATTAACACACAAGCTAACTCCACCAGTTGCGTTGCTTCACTACCATTCATATATTCTCTCATTTTGCCTTATGGGAAATTAAAGTGTCCATTGGATACTTCAGAATCTCACCAGAAGCAGCAGGTCAGGGGTATCTAAACTCTATCCTGGAAGGGTCCGGTGTCCTGCAAAGGTTAGTTCCAACCCCAATCAGACACACCTGGGCTAGCTAATTAAGCTCTGACTAGGGATGGCTGACGTGAAACTGACGTTTCGACACAGTGTCGAGATCCCGAAGCACAAGTGTTTCGAAACACTGTACCGAAGCATGATCCGAAACACCCAGGTCATGTGACTAAAGTGTTTCGAAACACCTGGTCACGTGACTAAAGCGATTCAAAGCATTGATAAATTCAGAAGCGTTTCGAGACCTGGAGAATCTGCATTTGACTGACAGGGTCAGATATAGGCTTCTATCTTGTATGGCCTAGTGGACCGTGCGTGTGCGTGTTGTTACAGGCTTCACATAACTTCTGGGTTCGAATCCCGACTTGTACAAATACTCCAAAATCATGATTTTATGTATTTTAATCATGTTACTGTTTATGGTGTAGTCTAGATAGGATACAGCTACAGTTACGCCATCAATTTAGCATCATTTTTTTAACTGTAAAACAATCATTCATATTTTTACAGTACTGTGATGGTTGGGTTTAGGGTTGGGGTAGATGCTAATAAAATACAATAAATGGGAAATTTAATGAATAATAGAAATAATTCTTGTTAACTTCTGTCCACAACTGTATCTGATCTAGCAACAGCCCTGTTTTATGACCAAAACAAGCCATATTTATTCACAAAGTGTTTATTCGGATGTCAGACCAATGTTGAAACAAAACGATACACGATCAAAGCATCTCAAACTGATATAAAAGCATTTCAAAATAGCTGTATCAGCCTGGATTCGAACCAGCAATCCCCGCAAGGTGGTCAGGAACCCTTAGGATTTAATCCTACAAAGTGGGGTTCAATACCTTAATTTGCTGAACTGTTCTTTGCTGAAGCTGTTCCAGTGCAATACATAAAAAATGACCACTAGGTTTCACTGTAGAGTGGGGTTTCGAAACGTTTCAAAACTTTGACACATTTGCTTCTACTGTTTCAGTGTTTAATGAAGCCTTGCTAGCTCTGACTAGGCTTACTAGAAACATACCTTCAGGTGTGTTGAGTCAAGTTGGAGCTAAAATCTGCAGGACATCGACTCCCCAAGACCGAGTTAGGACACCACTGCAATAGGTAATCCGGGTACTTTTCCCTGTTTTTCGAAAACTGTGAATTTGGAAATACTACTGTTCACATACTATATTTGGGAAGAGTGTGATTTTGGAACAACTGTTTATAATTATCTAGCTTTTGACATAATGCATTTTGGGATTGCCTTTCTTATGGAGTTTACAATACTGATTAATGAGGTGTTCTGAAGCAGCGTTGACTACCAAGGCAAACTGCAGACCTACTACAGCAGAACTGGCTACTAGCAACCAACAAGACAGCTCTTTATGTTTTGGAACAGAGCGATTGTTTCCACTTGACATTGTATCTCCAGTACTATATACAGTATGAAGGATAGCAGTGGCATATTTGAACTGTGCAGCACTTGTAATGTCAGAGTATTCTCTCTCTGTAACATAAACTGTCTCCTGCCTCTTTGAGATGGCCCTTTCCAAATGGGCTGGTATATCTGTCTCCACTCAGCTCTACGCTCACAAACAGTCAAACGTCTGTGCTATTCACTCCATCGCACAGGCTGATAGTACTAACATTCAGGGAATGTGCTTTTACAACAACAGTCTCCCACTTACCTAATGGCGAAGCAAGAAAAGTGAGTTGTGCAACGTTTCTCTTTCTCCATATGTCTTCTTATTTCACTCATCCTTTTCTCCTCAGTCTTCCTCCCACCATAACCGCTCTACAACCAAAAGAGATAGTTGTAGAAGATGAAACAGAACATGCAGGTGTTCGCAGGAATAAACAAGAATGACATTAGCCATGTTGCCATATGCATATTTTTCAGCAAATTTGGCAATATATCAGTGGATGCACAAAAAAGTGCGTAGTAGCTTAAAATGTGCTTAAAACTATTTTATGCACACAAATGGACATTTTTTATCCAGTAAGAAAGACACACATGTGCTATGATGGAAAACAGATTTACTAAATAAATTACTTATTGAGGGCGACACAGTGAAGCAGTGGGTAGCGGTGTCGCCTCACAGCAAGAAGGTCATTGGTTCGAGTCCCGGCTGGGTCAGTTGGCATTTCTGAGTGGAGTTTGCATGTTCTCCTCGTGTTCATGTGGGCATCCTCCGGGTGCTCCGGTTTCCCTTACAATCCAAAGACATGCGCTATAGGTGAATTGAACAAGCTAAATTGGTCATAGTGTATGTGTGTGAATGCAAGAGTGTATGGGTGTTTTCCAGTGCTGGGTTGTGGCTGGAAGAGCATCCGCTGCATAATAAAATATGCTGGACAAGTTGGCGGTTCATTCCGCTGTGGGGACTCCTGATTAATAAAGGCACTAAACCAAAGGAAAATGAATTAATTAAATTTCTTATTGATAGTCTTACATCAAAATTATTTAGCTGAATTGTTCATTAATTCATTTTCTTTTCGGCTTAGTCCCTTTATTAATTAGGAGTCACCACAGCAGAATGAACCGCCAAATTATCCTGCATAGGTTTTCCGCAGCGGATGCCCTTCTAGCCGCAACTCAGCACTGAGAAACACCCATATAAACTTATTCACAGATACACATACGCTAAGGTCATTTTATCCGTTGAATTGTCAAGCACACTTTTACATGTAATAATTCATTCTTAGCTAATACACCTGCACATCTAAAAAATGCTGAGTTACTTTAACCCAATTTTAAGTCAAATATGAACAAACTCAACTTGAAATTGGGTTGAAATCTCAAGTTAAAATAATTGTAAAAATTTAACCCAACCACTGGGTTTGTCTATATTGTATCCAGATTTAAACATTCCAGCATTTCTTGAAGGTCACAGACATGTAATGTACATGTTAAAGTGTGAATGTGTTAATGCATATTAACAAACTGAATATTTAGCAAACTGAACTGAATTAAACTAATTTCGTTCTTCAAATTAGCTTTGCCTTTGCTGAATGTGCACCGTGCTACATCTGACAGATCGCACTATTAGGGGAAAGTGGGGCACAAAGTAACACTTTTTGGTTTTGGCCAAATAATTAAGTAATGGGGTTAGACAAACCATATTTTTGTACCAACAACACACAAGCGTCTCCTACAAATGAGCACTTTTGCTGCGTCCCAATTCACATACTATCCATCCTAAATAGTATTTGAAGAAGTAGAATTAGTATGTCCCAAATTGTAGTATGTTGAAAAGAGTATGCCAAATGTTCCCGAATGGTTTACTATTTCAGGTAAAAACTTGAAGTGTAGAACCGTCCATACTCTAACTGCTGATATTGCCCACAATACATTGCGTCTAGGACGTGAATTCGATTTAGAACTTCAGACGCGGATGAAAAGTGTAAACAAACTACAAACATGATGGATGCCAACCGTCAAGTAGAGAGGCTTCATTAAAGATGTTTGTATGACTGTTAATTAAAATCTAACCCACTGGAACATGTTTTAATCATTTTCTGTGTTATATTTCATCTGCAACAACAATACTGAACTTATATAAAGACGTGCTTGGACATTAAAGTCTGAATGCAGAATTATCCAAACACCTGAGGAGATTTCTCTGCATGAAAGACTCGTGAATGGGAGATTAACCTGATTATATATATATATATATATATAATAAAAAATATTTTTATGCAGAAAAAATGGTTTTTCCTGTGTTTCTCATCCAAATTTAACCAAACTTTTTCAATAATTTGCAGGAAGACGTCTGCCGACAATGATGAAAACCTCAAAAGTATGCCATGGTTAACCCTGAGCAATTAGCTTAAAAACTCGGTGTTACATTTTACTCTGCTTTAATTGTGTGCCTCACGCTCCCCTTTGTCTTTCTTTTATTTTTCATTTCTTTAAAACCTGTTTTAACACATTTTAATCTGTTCTTAATAATTTTCATTCTTTTTTTGTATTTCATGTTTCTTTTTTTCTTGTTTATGCAAAGCCCTTTGAATTACCATTGTGTATGAAATGTGCTAAATAAATAAACTTGCCTTAACTTGCCTAAACTGAACCAAACTTCAACAATGTCATTTGATAAAAGACTGCAAATATAAGCTGGTAATTTACCAAACAATGCCTTGGCAATAAACAGCAGCATATGCATTGCATCAACTGGCTCTTCCATTCCAATATCTGTGTCGGGTTTATAAAAAAAGTCTCACGTTATTCATCGTCTTGACTCAGGTTGGCAAAGAAGAAAATGCGAAAAGCAGACAAACTTGAGAGCCTATTCTGAACTTTACGGGCATCTGTCGTATAATTTGTTCCTTTGTGATGTTTAAAGTGGTTTGTGGTGTACTACAACAGTCTGGAAGACGATCCTCCAGGCTATGCACACGCTTTGGGATCATTTTGAGACAATCATCATGACACCTACCCTTTTACTAAACCTCAAGCACAAGCTCACACATGGATCGCAACACAAAACAGATATTCCAGCTAATTATCTCCATAAATGCAATAACACAATGACTTGTTAGTGCATATTGTGAGCTGTTAGGTTAGTGTGTTTAAAATAAAAGCATTCTTGTCTGTATTTGAAGAGATTTTATACACAATTAGAGCCCACATGTGTACAAGAGATTAACAACTAATCCATAATAATAATAATAATGAAATTAATTTTTATATAGCGCCTTTAAAAGTAGCATCTCAAGGCACTTTATAGACATATAGCAGTAAAAGACACAAGGATGAATGCAAAAAAAATAATTAAAAACACATAAAATAATAATAATAGTAATAGACCTTAATATCATAAAAATCAAGTAAAATCAAATAAAAGCTACTCTAAAAAGTGTTAAGAGATGATTTAGAAATACTCAGGGATTCTCCATTGCGAATATCAGAGGATGAATAGTTCCACAATTTAGGTGCCAATGAAGAGACTGCCCAGTCTCCCATAGATTTTAGCCGTGTTGACTGAGTAGTTAAAAGACCAGCATCAGACAAGTGTAAAGTACGTCTAGGAGCGTATGGAATTAAAAGCTCAGATAAACATTGTGGTGCTAGACCATTCAAGGCCGGGTACGCAATCATGAGGATTTTAAAATCAAATTGAAAACTGACAGGAAACCAGTGCAGATTTTTCAAAATAGGGGTTACAGGTATGCACTCTCTTGCACTGGTCCTAGTCAGAATCCTAGCTGCTGAGTTTTGTACTAATTGTAACTTGTTTAGGGCAGCTTTTGGACCTCAGCCAGCAAAGGATTACAATAGTCAATACGGGAAAATACAAAGTTGTTAATTAATGCATATGAATAATTTTCCTCAGACACTCAATTAATAGTGTCTGTCGTTGTTTTTGTACACCATATGGTATGAAGCTCTTTTGTCTCAATTGCCATTCTGCAGCAATCTCTCAATTAAAACATTATAATTCATCAGAGAGTCAAACAGCGACTCTGTAAAAACAGTTTTTATTAAAATGCCACATAAAAAATAATTTCTAAAATAATGCAATCTGTTCAGAGATACTTGACTGGTTCTATATTAAAGGACACCTACTGTATCATGAAAATCATCTTTTGTACTCTGTTTGGACAGAACTGTGCGTAGGTATAGTTTCCACAGTCATATTGTGGTGATATAAAGACAATAAGCCTCTTTTTTAAATTTACTGACGGTAAAATAAGATTCAAATCCCTCCTATTTTGAGGTCCACTGCAACGTGATGTAGGAGTGCAGTTTCCCCACTCACTGATTTGATTGATAGCCGTGTATTAACATGTATTCGTTGTAACGCATATAATCATATCAACAAGACAGGACATGCGCAAAGCAACTGGGATTAAAAGATCTGTTCAGCTCTCTGTGAACATCAATCATCATCAAATGTCATCAAGAATGAGTTTTACAAGTTTAAAACGTTTTTAAAACAGTAATGAATTACAGTGATTTACTTCAGCTTTACTTTATCACTACATCCACATGTCGGTACAAATATAAAAGAAGGTGCTTCAATCCCAGTTTATGGACGTTAAAGGACGTTCAGGTTTATTTTGTACATTAATCCATACAGCAGTGGACATTAATGTGTATCCTGTCACATTTGCCGTGCCGGGCAGTCTCCCGCTGGGCCGATGTACTTTTTGGGCCGGGCCGATCATCGTTTTATGATCTGATCGGCCCATAAAAGGCTTAGTAGTCTATCATTTTTTTCTGCCTAATTAATTGACGATGCTCTGATCTGTGATGCTCTGAAAGTAAGATTTTTTTTCGGATAGACCGGCCCATTGGTTCTTTTCTTTATTGACATTGGGCTGACCCAATCACAAACTCCTATTTTGGGCTCTGTGTGAGCGTGCAACGTCGGCGTGTATTTGTCGAGAGTCAGGAACATGGAGAAGAAACGGAAGGAAGGCACAGAGAAATTACGGGAAACACATTGACGTTTCGTTTAGCGGTTCTGAAAACTTCTCCGTTCATACTACATGGCTAAAAACGCACATCACGGGACCACACACACACATACACTCTGTCATGAGCTGCAGCCAGTAAGTCAGCGGATGCTTTGAGCATAAAAAATCCCAGGTGAGAGTATAGTGCATGTCGGACAGTTTATCAAAGATCTACTGCTAGATCTCATCTCTATAGTTGTTAAACGTGATATTGAATTCATCTTGTTGACTCTTCGGTCTTTTAAATGAATTGTTCTCAGGTAACATGTTTTGGCTGAGTGCAAAGATAAGTTAATATATTAATTTATGTAATCATGTACACTGAATCTGCACATTTACTGATTGTTTGCCTTTATTGTATAAATTTATTGTACGTTATACTTTTATAATGGCCATTATTGATTATTAAAACTGATATTCAGCAAAAGTGACAGGGTAAAGTTTGTACTTTTCAATGAAAATGAATGGAGGCAGTTATGGTATTGGCCCTGTTTTGTTAAATATGCAGAGTGAAGATGATGGTCATATAAATATGTAGCTACACGAGACCGTATATCTGTGTATAAATATATATAATATCAAAATGAAATAATATTCCTTATATTATGTTTCCATTGTTAAGATCAGGAGCAGGCAGGATGAGGTGAATGAGGTTATAAAGTACACTGTTCCTTTGAAGATTTACCCATGCGTCAGCAGGCAGTTTTTGTTATGTTTATTATTTAATATAGGCTGAGTGAATAGTGTATTGAATAAGCTAAATTGGCTGTAGTGTATGAGTGTGTGTGTGAATGAGTCTGTATGGGCATTTTCCGATACTGGGTTGTAGCTGGAAGGGCATCTGCTGCATAAAACATATGCTGGAATAGTTGGTGGTTCATTCCGCTGTGGCAACTCCTGATAAATAAGGGACTAAGCTGAAGGAAAATGAATGAATGAATAGTGTATTTTTTAGAACCTAACAAAAATCTTTATGGACAGTATACAGAAGTTAAATTGAGATTATGTCTGTATTTATTTATTTATTTATTTATTTCATATATTTGACTTTTGTGTTTTTATAAAATAGGAGTTGATAAACATATTGGACATGCACAGATGGGTAGCATTTTGATTGTATGTAGTGGGCTGCTCTGGCCCAAAATGCCATGGCCGATTTTTTGCCCCAGTCCAGCCCAGTGTGACTCATCATTGCAGAAAGGATTTAATTAACTTTACAACAAATACATCAAATAATAATCATTGGTGAAGTTCTTACTGTAGTATTTCTAACAAACATTACGTGAGATCTGATTTCTTCATGTCTGTCACTGTGCTGTTTATCTGAACCAGCCTGTGGGAACGGTGGGTTGGGAGAACTAAAGGCACAGGCAACAAAAATAGCTACAAGGTGCTCAGAGCAGAAAATTCCAATGTTCAGAAAGGTATAATGAATAAGCTGATGGGTGTTTTGAGCTGAAACTTTACAGACACATTCTGGAGACACATAAGTCTTCTCCTAAATCTTGAAAAACAGGTAAAATAGGTGCTCTTTAAAATTAAAAACTAAGAACGTGGATTTTCATATCAATTTTCACAATACAGAATGCAAAAAAAGGTAACTGCGATCAAATCTTTTATTTCCTTTAAAACTCCCCTGTCTGATATTGGTCAAACAGATAGCCACGCACAAGCAATTGGATAAGCCAATGTTGTCATTGTCAGGCTATCAATAAAACAAAACAAAAGAGGCCAAGCAAAGTTTTGATGCTGGGAAATCAGCTTTCAAATGCTCTCAGCATATTAAACTGGTACTGCAGAAAACATTTGAACAAACTTAGCATAACATTGATAACAAAACAGGCAGTTCAGTAATTCATGTCAGACTTTTATGCTTGAAAAAACCTGTGATTTATGCCCAAATAATACCTCTTCTCAAGCCGCTCCACGTCTTCCCAGAACTCCTCCCTTCACGTCCCTTTCCTTTGCCATCTTCCTCTTCTCTCCTCGCTGGTCAGATCCAAATAGACGTCACTGCGCTCAAACACATCCACACACATGAGAAGACAACGTCACTGGGCTTCTCGGCATCTGGGAAACGACGCAGCTTGAGTTTCTTAATAGGCATGACTATAACTCTGAGGGAACAAAGAGGATTTTACAATAATCTGTGTAGCATCAGCCTAAAATAATGTCTGTTTAGTCTTTTATGACAGCTATGTACTTCTGTGTTCGTTAGGCAATGATAACACTGAACAAAACAGCAAAACAAACATGTAGCAAGTCATTTTTTTTTAAACGGGGAAAAAAATCTAGAAACTTGCATCACAGTATATTATATGTTATGTTGTTGTATCTTTTCTATCACAGAACAGTAGTCAAAAATTAAATATTACACCTGAACACACGCTCTTTCAGTTAGAGGTGTGAACCTACACTGGTCTCACGGTTCGGTTACGATTATCATGCCATCTATGCGGTTCAATTCGATATCTCGGAACATCACGGTGCATTGATGTTGCCTTTCATACTTAATTTTATATTTTACTTCATATAAACGTATATTTATATACTATTTGGAATACAATTTTGTCCTTTAATACAAGCAGTCAGATATATGAACTGTAGCTTTAAAAACTCAAGTACAGGCACAAAACAACATGAGCATTCACAGCAAATAAACAAATGTAAATATCCCGCTAGCTTACTGAACCTTGTCAAACGAGTTCTTACACCCCTATGATTGATCACACGCTCAACAGAAAGGGCTGCGAATGGCTCTAATGCTCTGCACTGTTCACCGATGATAAACTGATAAACGGCATCGGTGATCACAGCTGATCCATGATAGACGAGGTGGAGAAAACCCGCTCTGCAGACATGCTCGTGTCTGGATACAGAAGTAATGCTGTAACATCTGAGAGGAAAGGAAAAGTCACGCTAAAAATTTAATTTCATTTTCTCAATCGCAGTGAAATAGGGGCTTCTGCTGTTCAATGTCAGTGAAAGACTGTCCAGCAAACACACACGCACTGAATTGTGCACAGTTTCTGCGTTTTTAAGTAGTTGGAGTGTTTAATTACTCACGCTCACCTCCTTCGACATAGTAAGCTACGGCGACAAAGCGCATATGAGATAAATGACGTCAGTAAGAAATAACTGATAATGATTATTACTGAACCAATACCGAATTGTCCACGTCTGCATCGTGGTGCACCGAAGAAACAATTCATTTTGACACCCCTACTTTCAGTGGAAAAAACTAAAACTAAATTCATGTTTAAATTCTGCAAACAGTAAAGCTGTTAAACTGCTTAGACAGATCATCCTAAACATTTAACTTAAAGTTGAAATAGAATGAAAATGTAAATATATAGACATAGCTGAATAATAACCATTGAGTACATGGAAATGACCATGAACCTCAAACACCATTGTTTCCTCGTTCTCATGTAAATTTTCACAGAAAATCAGGACAATTGGAACAAAACACTGACTGTTACGATGCACACATCATCATTAATATGTACGCCCAAAGATGCATTTGATTAGGCATAATGTTTCCTAATGAAATTACAACAATTGTATTTTCCCTCTTATTATCTAAGCTTGTATTATACATACTGTGTGTGTGGGACTCTTATTTTGAAAATCTACTAGCATAGACATATACTCACAGAGATCTTATCACAGCTAGCTCAGAATGCTAAATATGGGAAAAGTTAATTATTTAAAAAAAGAAAAAATAATAAATAAATAAAAAAACAAAAGACAAATTTAATAAGACTGTTTCAGCCTACATGGTATTCATCAGGTCACACATTAAACACAAGAACGACTCAACATATAAACTGCGTCCCAAATCGCATACTTATTCACTATTCTACGTCATTTTGTAGTATAAAGAGTGTAATTAGTGCATTCACACTGAAAACTCTAAAAATAGTAAGTGCACTTTAATTACCCGGATGATGCACTCATTCAGCCAGTAAAATGAAGCGTGGAATGATGGACACTTCACGCACTCAACGACCACAGGTTTGCTCACGTAGCGGAAGGGGCAGAGCTATCGGGCGCACATGTTGGATAACTTTATTTATTTTAGATGGTGAAAGCAAAACTCTCCGAGATTGATTATAGCACCTCCAGGTGGTGAATGAGGTTTTACTCATGGCAGGTTTTATTTGATAGTTTGGTAATTTATTTCACTGATTTGGCAACCTTCAAACGTCATCAGGGAAACGGTTGAATTTCCGCTTAGTAAAAAAACATTAGTGTTCCATTTGGGACGACACTACATACATATACTATGCTGTTGAGTGTGTAAGTGCATAAGTACATAGTGCATGAGTGCATAGTGTATAGTGTGCCATTTGAGACGCAGCTATAGTGAAACTCTAGACATCGCACCTGCAAACAATAATCCCCCAATTAATATAAACACACTCACCAGCCACTTTATTAGCTACACCTGTCCAACTGCTCGTTAATCCAAATTTCCAATCAGCCAATCACATGGCAGCAACTCAATGCATTTAAGCATGTAGACATGGTCAAGAAGATCTGCTGCAAATCGAGTATCAGAATGGGGAATAAAAGTGATTTAAGTGACTTTGAACATGGTTGTTGGTGCCAGACAGGCTGGTCTGAGTATTTCAGAAACTGCTGATCTACTGGGATTTTCACACACAACCATCTCTTGGGTTTACAGAGAATGGCCCAAAAAAGAGAAAATATCCAGTGAATGGCAGTTCTGTGGGCACAAATGCCTTGTTGAGGTCAGAGGAGACTGGCCAGACTGGTTTGCGCTGATTAAAAGGCAACAGTTACTCAAATAACCACTTGTTACAACCAAGGTATGCAGAAGAGCATCTCTGAACATACACAACGAACCTTGATGCAGATGGGTTACAGCAGCAGAAGACCACACCAAGGGCTATCCTGTCAGCTAAGAACATGAAACTGAGGCTACAATTCGCACAGGCTCACCAAAATTGCACAAACGAAGGTTAGAAAAAAGTTGCCTGGTCTGATGAGTCTCGAGTTCTGCTGTGACATTCGGATGGTAGGGTCAGAATTTGGCGTCAACAACATGAAAGCATGGATGCATCCTGCCTTGTATCAATGGTTTTAGGCTGCTGGTGGTGGTGTAATGGTGTGGGGGATATTTTCTTGCCACACTTTGGGCCCATTAGTACCAATTGAGCATTGTGTTAACGCCATAGCCTACCTGAGTATTGTTGCTGACCATGTCCATCCCTTTTTGACCACGGTGTACCCATCTTCTGATAAGCATGAATCATACCCATCTTCATAAAGCATGAATCATCCCAGACTGGTTTCTTGTACATGAAAATGAGTTCACTGTACTCAAATGGCCTCCACAGTAAGCAGATCGTAATCCAATAGAGCACCTTTGGAATGTGGGGGAACGGGAGATTTGGATGCGTGTACTTCACACTGTGTGTGTGATTGTGTGTGTGTGTGTGTGTATGCGAGAGACAGAGCACTCACTTGACAAGCTGCAGAGCATCCTACCAGAGCTCATTAATATTCATGACTGTTCCAAATACGGTCAAACTCAGCTTTTCATAATTATTTCTGTAGTTGTAAATGAGCAAATGAACAACATGTCTGGGGAATTTTTGAACATGTCTAAGCCCCACGCAGATATTAGAGAACAATTTAACATACAATATTGAAGCAATGGCACCTTTAAAACATTTTTGTCATCGTTGGAACAAATAAAGCTACGTCAATGTCAGATGGACAATTCTTTGTACTTGACTAGTTACCCAGTTTATGGATTTCAAAAGCAAATCTAATTTGTAACAAATATGGGACAACCGTATCAGGGTCTGAAGTCACAGTCATTAAAACTAAATGCCACAACCGTCCCTGACCTCCTCTACAGTCCTTCAGTCCACAGTTGTTGGCTCTATTCCTGCAATCAAAGTTGTTCTTCTCTGAAATACTTTTGTGTATTTTGGCCAAGGTTCGTGTATGTTAGCAAGCATGTAAGCCTTCTATTTTTTGCTCACAGCAGGCACGCTGAACGAAATCTGCGTGTCCCAAGAGGCACAAGCAGTGGCCTTTGTTCTACAAGGCAGCTGAGCATGCTCAGTTTTTCCCACAAAACTGGGCCAACGTTGTCCCGTCTCGTCCTTCGTCAGAAGTATGTCGCCCTGTCACTTCCTCCTGTCAACCCAGCCTATTATTGTTCAGGACATCCTGTGAACACCTCCATACCTAGCATCACTTCCTACCTCTTAGATGTTGTAACAACGTGTCTTAAGGCCATGAGTGGGATATGACAGTGCCATCAACGTGTAGGTGACCCCACCTCACTTTCATTGTGCAGGCGTTTCTACACGCCTCTCCCTGTGGTCCAGCATTGTCATTTCGGAGATTTAGTCATCTTGAGAGGATGCAACCTCCTCCCTACTAGTACTCCTTACTGTAATAGCTGAAACACAAACCAGATTCATTAGCTGAAACATGTAGAGATGAATTTGTGGAAGGAAGTCCAGGCAGAGGAGAAGAAGAGAAAGATCCGAGAGCGAGAGACAAGGAGCCTTGCCAAATATCCTGAAGCGGGAAAGGGGAGAAGCTGACCGAGTTTGATAGTGTTGAAGAAAAAAGTGGATGATTAGATCAAGGCATGGAGCACATAAATGGTGTGTGTCTTCCGGAAGATATTTCCTGTAAACTTTCCAAATGTCATTTTCACCTTTAAAGTCTCTGAAGAAAAGAAAAACTTAGCAAGCTGTTTAATAATACCTTTTTAAATCCTGACATTCAGTTGTTTGCAGTTGCAGATCTGCAAAAAGAGGTTTGTTAAAAGTATAGTTCAGCCAAAAATTAAAACAACCTGATTATTTATTTTCCCTTATGTGTTTTCAAACCTTTTTGAGTGTCGTTCTTCTGTTGAACACAAAATAAGATATTTTGAAGAATACTGGTTGCTGGTTGACTTCCATAGTATGAAATAAATACAATAGCTGTGTCTCACTTCAGAGGCTGCATCCTCCGAAGAATGCGTTCAAAGGGGGCTGCGTCAGGCTTCTTCAAATGCATCCTCCAATTGCTTCCTTCATTTCTCAGGTGATGAAGGATACAACCGGTGGATCCTTCGTGGCCTCGAACATCCAAAGATTCATTGCGCACCGATAATGGCAGAACGTTTTTAAAAGAAAACTCCAGATTAAATGTATGAATTAGGTTAAGTATAAGATGTGGTTTTATAGACAGTTTGCATTTGTGTGTGTTTAAAAATATGAATCAAAGGAAATATATTTCCAGCTTTTGTGAACCTTGTTTTGCCTTCAAATTGCTTAAAATGGAGTCCAACAAGGTTCAATTCTGGCACCTCTCCTGTTCAAACTTTGTATGCTCCCACTGAGCCAAATAATGGGAAAGAACCAAATCTCCTACCACAGCGATGCTGATGACACTCAGATCTACTTAGCCTTATTGCCTAATGACTACAGCCTCATTGACACCCTCTGCCAAAGCATTGATGAAAAAAATTTGTGCCAAAACTTTCTTCAGTTAAACAAAGAGAAAACTGAAGTCATTGCATTTGGGAACAGGGATGAGGTACTCAAGGTGATTGCGTACCTTGGCTCTAAGGGGCAAACAACAAAAAATAAGGTCAAGAATCATGGTGTTCTTCTGAAGTCAGATATGAGTCATGTCAAAGCAGTTAGTAAATCAGCATACTATCATCTTAAAAATATTGCAAGAACAAGATGCTTTGTTTCCAGTGAAAACTTGTTCATGCTTTTATCACCAGCAGGATGGATTACTGTAATGGACTTCTCACTGGCCTTCCCAAAAAGACAATCAGACAGTTGCAGCTCATCCAGAACACTCCTGCCAGGATTCTGATCAGAACCAGCAAATCAGAGCACAGCACACCTGTCCTCAGGTCTTTACACTGGCTCCCAGTTACATTCAGAACAGATTTTAAAGTATTACTACTTGTCTAAAAATCACTAAATGGCCTAGAACCTCAATACATTACAGATATGCTCACCGAATACAATCCTAACAGATCACTCAGATCTTTAGGACTAAATAAACTAGAAATTCCAGGGGTTCAGTCAAAGCAGGGTGAATCCACCTTCAGCTACAGAAATGATCAGATGTGCTCCAACATTAGGCACATTTAAATCAAGACTGAAAACACATCTGTTTAACTGTGCCTTTACTGAATGAGCATTGTGCTATGTCCGACAGATTATGTGTTTCTTTTCTTTTTCATTCTTTTATAACCTGTTTTTAACACATTTTTATGTGTTTTTAATCAATTTTGTTATTTGTTTTTATTTTCTTATACTTGTCTCTTTTATTCCTGTTTATGTAAAGCACTTTGAATTACTACTGTATATGAAATGTGCTATATAAATAAACTTGCCTTCCTAAAATAAGTTGTAAAATCACCTAAAAGTCATTACAAATTTTATTACCTCTTATTAATCAGCTGTTACGGTCACTAGGTGATGAGATCTGTTCTCTGTAGGCTAGATTGTATCAATTCAAAATGCTCGGTTCAGCTTGTGTGGACTTTGAAGGACTCACCTTTAAAGTCTGCATTCTTTCGGAGGATGCAGCATCTGAAATGAGACACAGCTTATGTAACTCAATGGGTGTCAGCAGCCAGCATTTTTCAAAATATCTTCTTTTGTAATTAAAAAAATCAAATGGGTTTGGAACAAGTGAAAAGTGAATAAATGTTGACAGAATTGTCGTTTTTGGGTAAACTATCCCTTTAAGTTCCATTATTATTATCATTATTTTTTTATTATTATTTTTTTTTACTATAAATATAATAATAATAATAACAATAATAATTATTATTATTATTATTTATGTAACAAAGGTAGCATATACTTTAAGTCTACAAATTATCATCATTACGAGGCCACTCAAACAAATGTGTGCACATAAAATTTATATATGTGTACTATACATTTTCGTCTTAAAAGAGCAATATGGAAGAATTTTCATGGATGAATTACTTTTTTGTTATCAATGTGTAAACAGCTTGTAACACTTAAAAAAAAATTATAGGTTATTTCTGAAAGCATGTAGACAGATTTTTATGTGAAGGACTCTTTCAATTCATAACACATCAAATAAATGCTATATGGGGCGTCACGAGTAGCAGTGCTGCAGACCCGCAGAACCACACACGTTTCAGGCACACACAGTCTAGCACACACGATCTAGGCAAACCATATATGGTAATTAACTCCTTAGGAGCATTATAGCCACCTATTGAATTTCACAAATATGGTTTCCCATTTCAGTCATTTCATTATATCGTCACGATCATTTTAACATCTCTGCAGTTTCTGAACTCAAAATATGTAAATAAAAATAATTGGTTAAACACTTATGACTTTATTCACATGTCCACATTCACAAAGAAAACATAATAGACCATCTAACTGTAGGATTAAGTGTAATAAACTAATTCAGGATCTTACTTGGTTTAAATCGCTTTGTTGTAAAATGTAAAAAGCAAACAATAATGTGTCACATTAAAATGAATTACTATAGTTAATCATTTAAACAATACATAATATAGTTTATATATTATTATATCTTAACTGATTATCTGATTATAAACAACTATATTTTAAACTGTAGCAACTGTTAGTAATATATATATATATATATATATATATATATATATATATATATATATATATATATATATATATATATATATTATTTTTAATTAATTAATTATTAACAGTTAATTTGTTTGTAATGCTAAATTTATTGCAACTATAATTAAAACAAATTACCAGTACTTTATGGTTTGAAAACAATATATTGCTTACTATAAATTACTATAGTATTTAACGTGGGAAAACATTAATAAAAAAGTTAAGCAAATTAAAAATTAAGCAAATAAATACTATTAAATCGCTTTAGTAAAATATAAATATAGTGTTATACATTTATTACATGTAAAAAGATTTTTATTACATATCAGGGGCGTAGATTTAGGGTGGACGGAGGGGACGCGTCCCCACCAATATCCGCCAACTATTAAAATGTCCCCACCAATAATTTAATTCACTTTAAAAAAAAATCGCGCAGCCAATATTAAACTAGACATGCAGAAAGGATTAAATCATGTTCTCTTCTCGGGTCGCACCGCCCCACCCCCCCAAACACATAAACTCTAGTTCGCTACTGAATGAGTTCATCATAATGGCGTTAAAGCTCTTGTTTTTCTTACTTTAACGCAAAGTCTATAGTTATAGCAGACTGATGTAGTCTGTACATAACATGCCCTGAAAACTAACTGCAGAATAAACTGCTACAAGTAAAAGTATTTGATCCCTGCCAGTTCTCCTGATCTCTCAGAGTAGCGTGTCCAATTTGAAACAATTTGTGAGAAAAAACTACAGCCTGTGCTCCATCCATCATTAATACTGATATATGAGACATGTTTAATTTGCATTTTCGCTAAAATAAACGGAAGTCTTTATTAAACTCTCTCTTTATCAATTAATAAACATTCTTTTAACATTACAATATCATGCCCATGTGCATTTAAACTGTAAGTTTTATATTACAGTTTTATAAATAATGAACATTTATAATAAAGAAATATGAAAAAGAAAAAAATATGTAAAATACAAATTTATTATCATCTATCATTACATTTTTTCCCCTCTTGAAATCTGTTAAAACTTGTTTTAAATTAAAAACTGAAGCCTACGGGCAAATAACAAACTGGCCAGAACATTCAACTTTCCTCAGTCAGATTTTGGCCATTTGAAAAAGAAAAATTCAAGCATAATAATAATAATAATAATAATAATAATAATAATAATCCAACTTTTTGTCTTTCAAACAACCCGGACCCCCCTTGGCTACGAGCCTGACTATTAATTATTAACTATATATATATATATATATATATATATATATATATATATATATATATATATATGTGTGTGTGTGTGTGTGCGTGTGTGTGTGTGCGTGCGTGTGTGTGTGTGTGTGTGATTCAACCGTCCCCACCAATGTCAAGTGCAAACCTACGCCCTTGTTACATATAAAAATGTATCCTTGCCTATATTAACTTGCTATTATTTGCTTCATGATAAATGAATCCATTATATAAATTAACCTGTCCAATTTAGATCGTTCAGCAAGGCCAGCAAACGAGTATCTGCAATATTGACTCTGTCAGATAATAATGACTGATCATCTACGATGACTGACAGAAAACTGTTCAGTCTATCATATTGAATGGCGATCGGAAACAACGCTCCCCATCGCCCGTCTCGATCGCAATATTTGTGAAATAGTAAACTATTGTTTATTGTGTACAATATTTATTAACAATATATAAAAATTATATTGATGACGATGTCCGAGAAGACGTTAATAACATTAACATCCGTCGTAACCATAAATGGTTTGCCTAGTCCTAGATCGTGTGTGCTAGAATGTGTGTGAAACGTGTGTGGTTCTGCGGGCCTTTAGCTGGATATTATTTGGGGAGCGATGTGGCAGTAACATTATATCGGCAATGGTGGGAGGCGTGCCTTGGTGTCCTACCAGTGACAATTTACAGCCATACACACACTGCTACTCGTGTGATATTGCATTTCTACAACAGTCCAACGCCGTAATCGTGTGTATAAAAAAAAAGAAAATCAAACACGGAGAGTGTCAAAAACCTTTTGTAAGAGGAACTACTTTCTTCCGCCATTCCTATCTGCAGCTGACGTCAGAAAAGCAGAAACCGTTGCTCATTCACAAACGTAATTTTAAAGCTAAGTATTTGAATGATAATCAAGCGCAATATCTAAAGTAATGACAAAACAGGTGATTTTGCTCACATTTTAAGATTATAAGGCTGAACGGCATGAAATGTGATGAGCATATCTCCCTTTTTTTTTCTCTGTAGCAACCGGGTGATCACAATATTATGGTATAAATACAGCACTACAACATATAAAAGAGAGAGATCGACTTAGAAAGTCATTTACCTGTTTAATGATGATTTGATCAGCTGTAGTTTGAAATTACAGATGGTTTTCTCTTAGGGCTGATTATGCGGTCTCTGTCGCCATCTTTTGGATGAACATCGTCAACCTACTTTGTTTAAAGACAGGCTAATGGCCACCAACACGCATCAGAAACTATAAATATTTTAAAATAGGCACTATCCTTATAAATAAACTGCATAGTTGCAATCTAAACAACTACATTCTCTTCTAAAAAGCACATTATATCTGTATGTTGTCCAACAGCGGCAGTATTTTTCAAACCGTCGAGTCTTCTGCTTGTTGATGTTTGTGGGCGGAGTAATACACAGGGGTGTAGGGTTAAGAGGCTGGACGAGTGCTGTTATTTGCAGAATAGCGCAATCTGTCAGCCAATTAGATTTAAGAACCAACAGCACTGTTGGATAAATGCTTATAACGTTCAGGATAATGCTGAAAGAGCTGTTCTGTACAGCAATGTAAATGCATAATGCAAAGAAAATGTATTAGCTGGGGAATACTATGAAAGTGTATGGCAAAGTATGAATATTATTGAAAATATTTTAATTTAACCAAAAATGAAAAATCTGTTCATGTATGTTTATTTCATAAATCTTAGTTCTCTTCAAATCTTTGATTGGTGCAATTTTTAAACACTGCGTCATGTTATGTAGTATACATATCCCACAATTTTTTTTCCAAGTTACATGGTTAATGAATTAGAATACATGAGTTCAACAAAAGCACAAACAATTATATAACAACTTCAATTATCAATTATAAGCAAAAATATATTTCCATATGGAGAAAATAAATGGACTTTTTATTTCCGTAATGCAACTGTTGTGTTCTATACCAGAGGTCAGTTTTGAATGATAGCCTGAACCACCACATCTTGCCTAACAGCTCAGTAAATTAATTTGATAAGTTGTTAGTGAAGGACATTGATAATGTCCCTGAAAGTGAGAATTTAGTTGACAGCTGAGTTCAATATCTCCATTAGACATCTTATCTATCTCAGTCTCCAGATATGTTTTTTGTTTCTCCCTGCCAAGACATTTTGGTCTGTTCTGCTCATATTTTTTCTGCTTAGCCTATCACTTGTTCTGGGTCCAAACAGACTGTCACTGTTTCACTGCGACTGATTAATCAACATTAAGAAGACCCGATGAAATGACCCCTACAGTCAGGCTAGTGTTAAATTGAACCATCTGTCTGATGAACCTAGCAATCATCTTGAGGATTCAGAGGCTAAACAAACAGATCCAGCTGATGCAAGATTACATTTTTGGGTTTTAGTCAATTTAAAAATGATTGACTGAAAATATTGCAGAATAATATGTTTGTATTAACACATCAGTCTAATTTAACTGTGCCTACACTGTACTTTTCTGTTTTTTTTCTGTGGGAACAACTTATTATATCATGATTTTTTGAAGCCACCAAAATTAATCTTTTGTAATTGGCAAATGACAACATCCACAACCACAAAAGATTTTACTTCATTGTAAGTGTGTGTCCAACGCTATCTCGCGGCACTTCGTAACTTTTTGATTTAGTGGCTAATAAAATCATACAATCTCATTCGTATAATTTAGTATGATTTGCTCATGCCCCAATGGCAGTTGGATTTAGGGGCGGGGTTTGGTGCCACGCCTCCTTTAAAAAAACCATACATTTTATATGACTGAACTGACAAAACATAAAATAGTTTGGTTTCCTTTTAGGCTGGTGTGTCAGAATTTAGTTTCTTTTGTGGAGACGAGTTGTAACATGAAAATATGCTCACTATTCAGTCACCCTCAAGTGGTTTCAATTCAAACCTTTATGAGTTTCTTTTTTTCTGTTGAACACAAGATAAAATATTTTGAAAAAATGTTAGACTGGTAACAACTGACTTCAACAAAAGGAAAAACAAATATTTTGCAAGTCAATGGTTACCAGTTTTTGACATTTTTTTCTAAATCATTTCTTTTGTGCTCAACAGAAAAAAGAAACTCTAAACAGGTTTGGAACAAGTGAAGGCTGAATAAATTATGACAGATATTTCAGTTTTGGGTGAATTGGGTATTAACTAAACACTATTTCTTGTCACAACACTGTTTATATAAATATATGAGTCAACAAAGTACCGAATACTTGATACACAATTCCTATACAAGTATTTTTTTTTTTTTTTGAGTATGAATGTGTCATTATGAGTAGAAAATGAACTCCAAAATCCATTAAACAGCAAATGACTACACCTACAGTAACAACAAAAGCAATGATACAACAGTTTAAATGTAACTGGTACTTTTACACATAATCCACCACTTCCTGGATTTCAACTTGGTGTTAAGTGCATCCTACTGAACTCCATTACACCATGTTTGCATACATCATGCAAATTTTATCCATAAGAAACTGCATAGTAAGTCAGCAAATTCAATCAACACCCTGTTATCACCCAAACTATTGTTGACAGAATATGCTTATGATGTCTGGTGGCTTAAATCTTGGGCAATAATCAGCAAATCTGTTTCTTATATTTCAGTATTTCACAACTGTATACAGCTGAGGGCCCTCCAGCTGTAGGTATCTGACTCGTGTACATTTTCCTTGGCAGAGGGCTGATTGATTGAGTATCTCTATTCTTTCTTAGGTTTTCCAACTGTCTGGATGCAAACTCAAGATCACTATATAAATGATTTAGTTGCAATCACAGTTCTTTGCAGTTTTATTTTAGCAATTGGGAATTTCTTGCAATTATTGAGTGATACAAAGATAAATGAGATTATATTTAGTCTAGTGTTTAACCTTTATTAATCACAGTTTTGATTTAGCAAATAATCTCTGATCAATTAATTCATGTTTTTATATTACAGCTATTATATTACAGCTATTAAAATCACTTGGTAACACTTTAGTTTAGGTCACAGTTCACGGTATTAAAAAAGCAATATTTAACACTACTAGCTCAATAAACTACTAATTAGCTGTTTATGAATAGTTAAGGTAGAAGTTGGGTTTAGGTTTTGAGTAGGATTAGGGATGCAGATTAATATAATACTTTATAACTACTAATGAACAGTTCCTAATAATAGGCAGGTGATAAGCCAGTAGTTAATAGCATGAATTGTGACCTAAAGTGTTACCAATAACTTAATTAAAATTAAATACATTTTTAATAATATAATATTAAATAATTCCAAAATAAAACAAAAAAATAAAAGACAACTTGAAAAATCAAATATTCTCTTGACTAGGTATGTGTTTGAGCTCAGTTTCTTTCTGTATTCAAATAAAAAATTGTGATCAATTAAAGCTTTTCATCCCTCTATTAATAATATTCAAGTAATCTTTTAATCAGATAAACTTATTTTCACTTTATAATGAGCAAAGCAGATTAGCATGCTCTTAAATTCGCCAAGTTAAAGTAGACATAACAATTTTTTTAGGGAACAACCTACCTTGGCTTGAAACTGCGAAGGAGTATTTTTAAATTCCACTGGGGAAATGGAAAGAAACAACCAAGACAAATTGAGCAACTGGACAAGAAGAGAAATTGTTGGAGTAAGAGGTCAGCCGCACTTACAGAGTTTCAGCACTCTCTGGCTAAAATTGGAGAGACTATCCAGACATCAGCACTTTCTTCAGCACTGCTCTTTGGGAGAGTCACTAGACAAAACCTAAAACCTTTCGGAAACAAATATATTAGTCTGACAACACTAAAGCTGACCAGAAAGCCAAATGTTATGTCTGGCAGAAGTAGATTGCAGGCCGACACCAAAGTATAGCAGTGTTTACATCAAATGTTACTACAACTTAAAGGAAAAACTAAATGTATGTTTTTATACTAATATATTCTTACACTGTAAAAAAGCGATTAGTTAATCCTACAAGTGAGAAAACCCGTTGCTTTAAAAGTGACAAGTTGACCACTTAAAAAAGGGAAGAAACCCATTGTAGCTTGGAGCTGTTAAGTTGGCAATTTTTTTATAATTAGTTAATTTACTTAATTTTTAAAGTAACAGGTTTACTCACCGTTTAAAAACATGTAGTCAACTTAACTGTCAATAGTAATGGTCATGTAATCACTTTTAAAGCAAATAGTTTCCTCGAAGTAAAGTCAACTAATTGCTTTTTTACAGTGTATTTATGAATGAAAGAATGGATAATACGACAGATAGAATTATAGAACAATATCTAATCACCTGGTGATAGGGGTTTCTTAGGGTTCCACCACACCACTTCTCAATATACACTATATTTCTGCCCCATCATCATAGACATACTGCTCAATTCAAAGACAGCTATAATGATCTCAAACTGATGAAAGATCATCACCTACAAGCACATACCTTCTTGTTTTCCCTTTAACTAATATACAAACACAATTTCTCCATTCAGTTAGTTTCATTAACAATAGTCCCATCATGTTTTATCTGTGGTTTTGGGTGGTCTTTGATGACAGTTTCTTTATTCATTTTCTTTTCGGCGTAGTCCCTTTATTAATCTGGGTCGCCACAGCGAAATGAACCGGCAACTTATCCAGCATATGTTTTACACAGCGGATGCCCTTCCAGCTGCAACCCAACACTGGGAAACACCCATAAACTCTCATTCACACACATACACCACGGACAACTTTAGTTTACCCAATTAACCTGTACCACGTGTCTTTGGACTTGTGGGGGAAACCAGAGAACCCGGAGGAATCCACGCGAACACAAGGAGAACATGCAAACTCCACAAAGAAATGCCAACTTACCCAGCAGAGGCTCGAACCAGCAACCTTCTTGCTGTGAGATGACAACACTACCTACTGCGCCACCGCGTCACCCGAGTTTCTTTATTCTTTCCTTAAAACCGTCTTTGTTTAGACTGGATTTTTGCAGTGATTTTCTGCCTGCACTTCCATCGTGTACAATCAAACCTCTAAATGATTTCAATAAACTAAAGATAACCTTAGTCACACCACTCTTCATCTCTCTCTCTCTCTGTTCTATATTCTACTAATCTACATTCCCTTTAAAAACCTGAGGTTGGTTACTAAGTGTTATCATAAATGTATGAAATCTCTTCCCAGTACATTCCCACTTACTGATCCTTGCTGTTGCTTAGGTTTGAAATCAACATCTTCTGTACTTGATCTCTCAGGTTTAATCAAACCTTATGTTTGTTCTTTGTGTTCGGCTGTTGAAAATTGAATTGAAAATTAGTGAGTCACTGACAACTGGGTTTCACCATTTCAAGACCAATTTTGAAAAAGCGTAATTCTAATCCTAATAATTTGAATGATTTCTATCTAAAGCAACTCAAACTCAACTCCTGGAGGGCCGCAGCTCTGAACAGTTTTGCTCCATCCCTAATCAAACACAGCTGATCCAACTAATGAAGGTGTTCATGACTCTTGAACATTATTTCCTCGATTATTTGGATCAGCTGTGTTTGATAGGATTGGAGCAAAAGTGTGCAAAGCTGCGGACCTCCAGGAGTTCAGTTTGAGACCTATAATCTAAAGTGTGACTGACTAGTTCTGGACTGTCCATTCTTATTCTTCTGGACATACAGTAAACTCAGCATTTTTAAACCATCTTGAGGCTATCTTTGTTGTTTCTATAATCACCCTGGACTGGTTCAGATTTCAGTTTAGGGATCACAGCCAATTTGTAACTTGATGTTCAACAGGGCTCTGTCCTTGGCTCTTTGCTTTTCAGTATTTATGTGTTTCATATGAGTCAGTTACTAAATGTCTTTTAGTTTTATTGTCATTTTCTGCTGACAACATGCAAACCTATATTAATTTAAAATCAGATCCATCTGTGAATGTTTCTTATCTGAGATAAGGACAAGGATGTTTTTAAAAACATGGTTTAAGAAAGAAATAAGGCTTTTCGACTCATTCATTATTCACTCATTCATTTTCTTTTCAGCTTAGTCCTTTTATTAATCTGGGGTCACCACAGCGGAATGAACCACCAACTTATCCAGCATGTGTTTTACACAGCAGATGCCATTCCAGCTGCAACCCATCACTGGAAAACATCCATACACACTTATTCACACACATACACTACGGACAATTTAGCTTACCCAATTCACCTATACCACATGTTTTTGGACTTGTGGGGGAAACCAGAGCACCCGGAGGAAATCCACACGAACATGGGGAGAACATGCAAACTCTACACAGAAATTCCATCTGACCCAGCCAAGGCTCAAACCAGCGACCTTCCTGCTGTGAGGTGAACGTGCTACCCATACTTAAGTTCATTTTAAGCACTTTAAAAATAAATGTATTATAAAGTATAGCACTTTGAGAAAATTACTTTAAACTTTATTTTCAAAATAAATGTAATACCTTTATGTTCTAGCCATGACTGTTCTAAATAGTGCCTGAAACTTTGTATTACTAGTGCTTCTTGATGCATTGAAGTGTTGGCTGAATATATACAGATGGAAGAATGGATGGACAGACAGACAGACAGACAGATAGCTTCTACACCAATTTTGAATGGATAGATGGATGGACATATGGATAGACAGACAGATGCACGGACAAACGGACTGACGGACTGATAAACAGATAGCTTTTACACCAATTATGGATGGATGGATGAACAGACAGACAGACAGATAGACAGATAGACAGATAGATAGATAGATAGATAGATAGATAGATAGATAGATAGATAGATAGATAGATAGATAGATAGATAGATAGATAGATAGATAGATAGATAGATAGATAGATAGATAGATAGCTTATGCACCAATTTTGGATGGATGGACGAACAAACGGACAGACGGACAAACAGACTGATAGACAGACTGATAGACATGTCGCGTGGGTTTCCTCCGGGTGCTCTGGTTTCTCCCACAAGTCCAAAAACATGTGGTACAGGTGAATTGAGAAGGCTAAATTGTCTGTAGTGTATCAGTGTGAGTGAGTGTGTATGGATGGGAAGGGCATCCGCTGCGTAAAACACATGCTGGATAAGTTAGTGGTTCATTCCGCTGTGGCATCCCCGGATTAATAAAGAGACTAAGCCAAAAAGAAAATGAATGAATGGATGGATGGATGGATGGACAGACAGACAGACAAATAGCTTATGCACCAATTTTGGATGGATGGCTGGACAGACGGATGGATGGGCAGACAGACAGAAAGATAGACAGACAGATAACCAGACAGACAGATAGATAGTTTCTACACCAATTTTGGATCGATGGATGGATGGATGGATGGAAGGATGAATAGACGGACAGACAGAAAGACAGACAGACAGACAGATAACAAGACAGGTAGACAAATAGCTTATGCACCGATTTTGGATGGATGGACAGACAGACTGAAAGATAGACAGACAGATAACCAGACAGACAGATAGATAGCTTCTGCACCAATTTTGGATGGATGGATGGACAGACAGAAAGACAGACAGACAGATAGCCAGATCAGCCTGATCTCATGAGGAAACGTAAGTATTTTACGTTTTGTCAGTTTAGTGGCTAATTCGAACAAAAAATGTACAATTTTAAAAAGGGGGCGTGGCCATCAACCCCGCCCCTAAATCCAACTATCATTGGTTAATGAGCAAATCGTACTAAATTGTACGAATTAGATTGGACAGATTCAGATTTTCTTGTTTAATTAAATATTTCACTCTCTGATGAATGGAACCATATATAGAATAAACAATATAATCATATGAAACAACTTCTTTCTGAGTGTTCTTCCTTTTTTGGTTGCAAACATTCAAACACAGACTGTTACCATCAGTTAGCACAAAAACCTTTTGATCCTAAGCTATTAATAACATAATAATATACAGTCCTGTGAGATGTATCCAGCACACCAGCACTAAAGGACCCATAGAGAGATAAGAGCGATGTTTAAGACACACAGGAAGCTCTGCTGATGTGAGAAAAGCTTTGTTTGGTCTTTCTGTGTCACAGGCGCAGATAATTTAATACACTCATGGAATAAAATAATTCAACTCCCCCGGCAAGAAGCAAAAAAGCAGATGCTATTAAACAGCCAGTCCTCCAAACACTCCTGGAGAGTGAAGAAATGCTTTATTCTATTCAAAGAAATCCGTGAGAGCAGCTTTAAAAAATGTACAATGGCTCAAACTTCAGCACTGAGGTTTAAGTACAAATGCTTATGCATTAATATATGTTTAGTTTACTGTTGAAGTCAGAATTATTAGCCCTCCTGAATTATTAGCTCCCCTGTAAATTCTTCCCCAATTTCTGTTTAATGGAAAGAAGATATTTTTAACCCATTTCTAAACGTAATAGTTTTAATAACTATTTTATAATAACTGATTACTTAATTTTTTTGCCATGATGACAGAAAAATAATACTTTACTAGATATTTTTCAAGACACTTCTATACAGCTTAAATTCAATTCAATTCAATTCAACTCACCTTTATTTGTATAGCGCTTATACAATGTAGATTGTGTCAAAGCAGCTTCACATAAAAGGTCACAGTAAATAGGAACAGTGTAGTTCAGTTTGTAGTGTTTAAGTTCAGTTCAGTTTAGCTCAGTTCAGTGTGGTTTAATAATCACTACTGAGAGTCGAATACTGAAGAGCAAATCCAACGATGCGCAGCTCTACAGATCCTGAACCATGCAAGCCAGTGGCGACAGCGGAGAGGGAAAAAAAACTTCACTAAAGGCGGAAGTGAAGAAAAAAAACCTTGAGAGAAACCAGGCTCAGTTGGGCACGACCATTTTAATTTCTCCGCTGGCCAAACGTCTTGTGCAGAGCTGCAGTCTCAGTGGCGGAGGCTGGAAGCTGGCCTCAGCGAAGACTCGTCTGTCTCTGGAGCGTCACAGGAAACAGTCTCATGTTCTCCACTCTTCCATGACCATCGCAGTAGTTGCTCAGGATTCGGCCAGGTCCAGGATATGGAAACCTTGGGATCATCTCGTCGTTGGTCTTGGATCGAATCAGTGACTCTGCATAGTCTGAGGGCCTCGGGAAGAGTATCCCGAGGTGGAAATAGAGAATAAAGAAAATAATTAGCCTAGCTGATGTTCACAGTGTATATCAGCAAGATGCATAACCTGTGTGGAAGCCCCCTAAGTGGTGCACTAAGTGTATGCTTTACTGAACAGATAGGTCTTTAATCTAGTTTTGAATTGGGAGAGTGTGTCTGAGCCTCGGACGTTATCAGGAAGGCTATTCCAGAGTTTAGGAGCTATAAATGAGAAGGCTCGACCTCCTTTACTCGACTTTGCTATTCTAGGTACTACCAGAAGCCCTGAGTTTTGAGACCTTAAAGAGCGAGTTGGATTGTAGCGAGACAGAAGATTGGTTAGATAAACAGGAGCTAGATTATTTAAAGCTTTATATGTAAGAAGCAATATTTTAAATTCAATACGAAACTTAACAGGCAGCCAGTGTAAGGAGGATAAAATTGGGGTGATGTGATCAAATTTTCTAGACCTGGTAAGAACTCTGGCAGCTGCATTTTGTACTAATTGAAGTTTGTTAATAGAGGATGCTGGGCAGCCAGCAAACAGTGCATTACAGTAGTCCAGCCTAGAAGTCATAAAAGCATGGACTAGCTTTTCTGCATCTGAGATGGATAGAATACATCGTAACTTAGCGATATTTCTCAGATGAAAGAAAGCAGTTTTTGTGACATGGGAAATATGATTTTTAAAAGTTAAATTGCTGTCTAATATGACACCCAGATCTTTTATAGTAGAACTAACGCTAACTTTGTATCCCTCTAATTGTAGGTCGAGTTGTGAGATCTGCTGTGTACAGGATTTAGGCCCAATAAGTAATAATTCTGTTTTGTCTGAGTTTAAGAAAAGATAATTGTTGGTCATCCAGTCTTTAACATCTTTAATACACTCAGTTAGCTTGGACAGATTAGTCAGGTTTAGTTGAAATATATAATTGAGTATCATCTGCATAGCAGTGAAAGCTGATCCCATGTCTTCTAATAATGTCTCCCAGGGGTAGCATGTATATTGTAAACAGTAAAGGGCCTAAAACTGATCCTTGAGGCACCCCGTATTTTACTGGGCTGATTTGTGAAGGCTGTCCATTTATATTTACAAACTGGTAACGGTCAGATAAGTATGACTTAAACCATTGTAGGGCATGTCCCTGGACACCTGTAGACTTCAAGCGATTAATAAGGATACCATGGTCAATGGTGTCAAATGCCGCACTAAGATCGAGTAGAACTAATAGCGAGATGCACCCTTGGTCAGCAGCTAAGAGTAAATCGTTGGTTATTTTCACTAATGCAGTTTCTGTACTGTGATGAGCTCTGAAACCTGACTGAAACACTTCAAAAACATTGTTGGTCTGCAGAAAGGAGCATAATTGAGCAGAAACAACTTTTTCTAGTATTTTAGATATAAATGGAAGATTTGAAATAGGCCTATAATTAGCTAAGTTGCTGGGTTCCAGTTGTGGTTTCTTAATAATAGGTTTAATAACAGCTAACTTGTAAGGATTTGGAACATGGCCTAAAGATAAAGAAGAGTTGATAATGTTAAGAAGAGGTTCTCCTATGACAGGTAGCAATTCTTTCAGTAACTTTGTTGGAATTGGGTCCAATATACACGTAGCTGATTTAGAGCTATTTATAATTTTGTCTAGCTCTTCCTGTTCTATGATTTTAAAGCACTGTAGGTTATTTAGATTCAGAGGCGTGTTTACTGGATCTGAAGTATAAGGCGGTGCAGAAAGTTTAATATCTCCTATTTTCTGTCTAAAGCCTTCTATTTTATCACTGAAAAAATTCATGAAGTCATCACTACTAATTTGCGGTGGAACGTTTTGTTCCAAAGATGACCGATTATTTGTTAATTTAGCGATGGTGTTAAATAAGAATCTAGGATTGTTATGATTATTTTCTATCAGTTTGCGGAGGTGCTCAGCCCTGGCAGATTTTAAAGCCCTCCTATAGCTGGACATACTGTCTTTGTATGCAATTCTAAAGACTTCTAAATTAGTTTTTTTCTTGTGCAAAGTGCAATTTTAAGTGTTAACTAGGTTAATTAAGCAAGTCAGGGTAATTAGGCAAGTCATTGTATAATGAGGGTTTTTTCTGTAGACAATCCAAAACAAATATCAAGGGGGATAATAATGCTGACCTTAAAATGTCCTGTTATATAGTTGAGAATAGTAAATTAATTACACAATGTTGCAATTTCTGTCCAGTTTGGTGAAGATTTTCAGCAGTTTGTTTGTCTGTATGTACATTGTGTCAGAAAAGGACCAACATGGACTCCACTGTTGTCAGTCAGCCCACTGCACTAAACATGAGAGTCTGTAGTTCATAAAAAAGAAATAATATAAAATAATACATTTAAATAAATAATTAATAAAATTAAAATAACAATACCCTTCCTCTCTTATATTATATCTATAATATAAACTGACTTTTTTATATTAGTAGAGTCAGAGAGAGAAAGTATATAATGTGTGTATTACTGTATGCTTCCCTACTGTCTACCACAGTGACCCTCTGTCTGTGTGTGTTTATATGTTAAACACAGTGGTTTGAAATGTTCACATTTTCTTATGTCTTACATTGATTATTTAAGTTCAAATGACTATGATATTTTGTTTCTATTGTTATATCTTTTTGAGAGAGAGAGAGAGAGAGAGAGAGAGAGAGAGAGAGAGAGAGAGAGAGAGAGAGAGAGAGAGAGAGAGAGAGAGAGAAAGAGAGAGAGAGAATGACGTTGTTTAGGAGTTGCAGTTTATAATATTCACCACACGATGGCGCATGGGAAGTTCTTTTTTTCAGTCTATGGAAGTTATTGACCAAAAATGCACTGGGTCTTTACTCTCTCTTGGTGTAGTTTATATTATAGTTTAAATATAGTCTTCCTATGAACCAGGCCTCAGAACCAAATTAAAATAATAACTGAAATCATATAACAATTAAAAATAATGTGGCATTATACCGTATGGTCTTTTACCTTGACATTTTCGTTAAAAAAGTAATCATGACTATAGCAATGTGTAATACTAAAGTAATAGTAACATAATACACATTAAAATCTTCTACAGTAAATTTAAATATCAATTTTTGCTTTTAGCAGATGATGGCAATAGATAAATTGAAGGCATTTGAAGGTCCTTCCACACTGAGCTTGATAAAATAAACTGAAGTGAGTCACCCAAAACATGAAACGTTTGTTTCCTTTCTGAAACTTTCATGTCAGGTAGGCTGACTGAGAATGCATTTATGCCTCCACACTGGATTGTGTGACTAAAACAATCTATTTAACTCTTACAAATTAAGATATTTCTAAAATCATAATGACTGACATTGGTACTGCAGGTTAACATATATCACAGCACTTTTTAAAGACATATAAGATCAATGTAGGTGTGTTATCCAAGCATTTACTTAAAAGGAAATGTAGAAAAAAAAATTCTCAGGTTTGTTAAATATTTTGGTTTTGAATATCCTAAAAAATAATGCGAGTGTATACATGTTTTGTGATATTTGAAAGATTTTTATTATGCATATTGCTTCAATTTGCAGTTTCAGTTTGGAAGCACAGCCAATGATGCTATAAATGAACAATTTTGGCATCCACAAAGAACCTTTCATTGAACAGTTCTTAAACCCATTTAACATTTTCTCAGTGTGAAGAGCATTTGAATGATCTTTTTTTTATTTAAAGAAACTTTAGTGTAATTGAAAGGTTCCATGGATGGTTAAGATTCTTCTTAGAGTCTTCAATGACAATAACAAAACCTTTCATTTTAAGAGTGTTGGTGTGAAAGCACAGCAACTGAAATGCATTACTGTAACACCAGCATCTATCACAAACACAAACTACACCAGAACTATCTATCAAGCTTACGACTTTCATAAAATATTCAACTTACCATCCACTCCCATTGCCTCAGCATTTCTTTGCCAGAGTGATGTTTCTCTAGTTGTGTGACGTTTATCAAAAGTTCTCTGTTCTCAGACAGCAAAGCCAACAAACACATGACAATCATTCTTTTCCAGAATTTTCTTCCTGTTCTGCAGCACTACAAACTTTAAAAACTACTGCGCGTAAAAGTTACTAAGTCACAAATGACACACAATACACTAAAGCCTACACTTAAATCCAAGCTATTTTGGTCACTCCTAAGTTCTCCTATATTTGATTCAGCCAATGCTGTGAATTGCTTTAGTCTAAAAAGACATTATTTTTTATTATAATAACCCAAAAGATAAACCCCTGGAACACATTATACATTTTTTTTATCTTATACGGCAAATTTTTCATTCTCAAACAGAAATTTGCAAATAATTACCTCTGCTCATTTTAGAATAGAATTTAACTCCCTCCTTAAATCACTAATGAACCTAAACCAAAGAGTCCTGAAATATTATACAAATGTATTTAAAGAGGATCATGGATTTTAGCTGCTTTCCTTATGGTTATTTAAGTGTCATTGTAATTTCATTCATTTGTTTAATTTTGTTTGTTTAATTTAGTAATTTTAGTATTATTAATACTATAATTATTATTATTATTTTCCTTTCTGTCAAATGCTATATTATTTGTATTGTATGTGATTATAGGTTTTCTTATGACTATGTATATTATTGACCTTTTTTAAAATCTGTCTGTGATCCCTTGTACTTTGTTCTGATGTTCTTGTATTGTCAGTTCAAGCATTAAAAAAAAGCCCTTACACTATAGTTACCCTCAATGGTGTAGTTTATGAGTTTAATGTTGTCCTAAATGAAAGGAACATTAAAGCCTTTTTACTAGCAAAAATTCCCCGTCATTGTTTAATAGTAGTCAGAATAGTGAAATAAATTACCAAACTACCAAATTGCATCTGTCATGAGTAGCTTCAATCACATTTTCCAGATTGCTTGCAAAATCTGAAATAAGTACAGTAATCAAACCGTGGTGATAGCTCCTCTCCTTCTGTTACATGAGCAAAGCTGCCCTCAAGAGGCTCTGATTGGTCAGCTATTATAATGTGCTGTGATTCAAGGATCAGTTTCACATCACGCCCCATAAGCGCAAGCTTATCCAGTCAGAGCAGTTGTTAGCAGCATTGGCTGCCTGAATCAGACAAAAAAATAAAGAGGACACAGCTGAACCTCACGTCTGCTCTCTAAAATAAAATCTGACAAGTGTCTTTTACATATATTCGGAATAAGCATGTGTAAATATTATGAAACGTTCACATATCTTTTGCATTTACATTTTACATTTTGTGAGTTATTTGGGATGTAGAATGCGTGGAAAGCATCCGCATAGAGAAACACTGAAAGCGGCTGCATAGACAGACACTGCACGCACTGCTGAAGATTGTGGGTGTTTACATATTTGTAGCTAAATTGTTAACAGTGCCAAACAGCATTTCTCTTTGTTTACATCTTTGTTTACGTCCTCGCTATAACATACCATTAACGCTAGACACTATGCATGTAATTGATCAATTTTAACAAATAAAAATACTTACAGGATTTGGCTCACAAGAGCTATAAGAGGATAGAGCTATATCTTTTTTTATAATTCTTTGGAACATGATTAAAATGAAATTGTAAGCACTTTTGTCTTTGTGTCATGTCCTTTGGAAGCCCAAATACAGAAACAAAACAAACTCAGTGGAAATAGCAGCGTTTGGATGGCATTTTAGCTTTTTCTGCTGTAACATTACAGCACCTCTGGCCACACTTTTTCACTGCGCAGGGTGTACACGCGTGGTGAATACGCATAACCGGCAGCCCTTGTGATTTCACTAACCCGGATGTATGTTTTTGTAGTCCCCAAACTTTGTTCGCTGTAGGCTTTGCTTAGCTAACTCTGTCAAAGCCAATGTCTTCCTTTGCATTGATCTTTGAGCGTATTACATTCAGAGATGTTGTTTATGTTCACACAGCTACATTGCACATCAACTAAAGTTTAAAATATCATAGTGGACCACCCTTTTAAAAAAACTACTTTATTTGTTGACAATGGGTCATACCTGTTGTGAAATGATCCAAAGGAAAGCGATTGTTTAGAGCATCACACATTCATGCTGTTTACTAGTTCTCAGCATAAAAAGGACCTTTAAATGACATTACTGTAGTTCAAAAAAACCATAATATTCCTCTAATATGTATGTAAAAAACACAAGCCAAACAGTTCTCACCTGTAGGTCATCCTGCTTCTTCTGATTTTGAACTCTAATATTTCAGTATGATAACTTATTTACAACTTGAACTGAATATTGAGTAGGGAGCGGGGTATTATTTTTGCACTCCTCCTCTTATCTTTCACTTGCAGCAAACTAATGATTGGAGGGGTGTGGCTATAAGCATATTTCCATAACTGCCAACATTTACCTCAAAAATTCCAGGTAGACAGTGCGGCGGGAGGGAAGGGGGTGTTGTGGAGGTGGATATGGTCAGCGGGGGTTGGGGGGGTGTAGCCGGTATCTGAGAACCGGGGGTGTTGTTTGTGGTGTGGAACAAATAACAAAACAGGAATGTGGGGGTAGATGGGTATGAAATACGGGAGATTCCTGGGAAAAGTGTTGGCAGGTATGCATATTTCATGTCATCAAACTGATTTCATAAGAGTTGGACAGCCAATAAACCAATGTGAATGGTTTGATTTTGATAAAATACATTACTAAAACAAATAGTCGTTTCTTAATAAATTAACTTGAATGGATTAATTGTTCACGTTAAGACCATCAATGTGTGCTAGTAAAACAGACATTGTTCATTTTTATTTCATGCAGACATTAAATCTCAGCAGTTTTTACAACCAGAGGCTGTGCAATGATGAGGTATCTTGGTAAACTCATTGATTTTTCTATTCTGAGTGATGACAAGTCAACATGCTTGAAATGAACGTGGCATCTACTCACATTTACAGTATCTACGATAAACAGAACATCAAAGGTTCAAATGAGGTCAAGGCTAGAGACAAACACAAATGATCAACATATAAGGATATATGAAACAAAAAATCTATTCAAAAGATGATGAACAACAGTACACAACTTAAAGCAAGACCACATATCCCATTTTTACATGAACACTTATTTTGTGCTGAAGATATCCACACTAACGAGTCTTTATAATGAAAAAGGTTCATATCTGTATTCATTCATGTACTCTTACACCTTTTAGTTGACTATAATAGCCCATATTCTGTTAATAACATGAAACGGTAGAGGTGTTGGAATATATAGCAAAATCTTTTGCTCCATCCACCAACTGACCTGTCTAACCCAATTGATGTAGACAGACTCAATCCACATGACCCGATCACACTATGAGCACCTCAGAGCACTCAGAGATTATCATAAGCATAGCCTAAACCATATTATGCTGAGCGGTCAAAAAAATACTAATCTATAATCTGTCCTGTAAAGGCAGCCAAAGAGACTGTGCTCAACTTTCCCATACCAAAGCAACCTACAGCAAACCGGCAACCATGAACGGCACAGAAGGACCAGACTTTTACGTTCCCATGTCGAATGAGAGCGGCG
This sequence comes from Danio aesculapii, assembly GCF_903798145.1. Classification (NCBI taxonomy): domain Eukaryota; kingdom Metazoa; phylum Chordata; class Actinopteri; order Cypriniformes; family Danionidae; genus Danio; species Danio aesculapii. Next base: position 17,497,039 of record NC_079445.1, read on the forward strand.
TGGTGCGCAGCCCTTATGAATACCCACAATACTACTTGGCATCTCCGTTTGCATTCTACTGCATGGCCGCGTACATGCTGTTCCTCATCGTAACCTGCATTCCTGTCAACGGCCTCACTTTGTACGTGACCATCGAAAACAAGAAGCTCCGGACGCCTCTGAACTACATCCTTCTGAATTTAGCGGTGGCTGACTTGTTTATGGTGTTTGGTGGATTTACAACGACCTTCTACACCTCCATGCATGGATATTTTGTCCTGGGACGAGCCGGATGCAACTTAGAGGGTCTTTTCGCAACCGTTGGTGGTGAGATTGCACTTTGGTCTTTGGTTGTTCTTGCTGTTGAGAGATGGGTGGTTGTTTGCAAGCCTTTCACCAAATTTCGCTTCTCGCAACTTCACGCTACTATTGGAGTGGCCTTTTCTTGGTCAATGGCCTGTTCGTGTGCCATTCCTCCACTCCTAGGATGGTCCCGGTACATCCCCGAAGGCTTGCAGTGCTCTTGTGGAGTGGACTACTACACGCTGAATCCTGAGACTGAGAACGAGTCGTTTGTCATCTATATGTTCGTGGTTCATTTCTCAATCCCTCTCATTATCATTTCTTTCTGCTACGGGCGTCTGCTTTGCACCGTGAAGGTTGCAGCTGCCCAGCAGCAAGAATCGGAAACTACACAAAGGGCTGAGCGCGAAGTGACCCGAATGGTGATCCTCATGGTTATCGCATTTTTAATATGTTGGCTCCCCTATGCCAGCGTGGCCTGGTACATCTTCACCCACCAGGGGAGTCAATTCGGCCCGGTTTTAATGACGGTCCCGGCTTTTTTCGCCAAGAGCTCAGCTCTCTACAACCCGCTCATTTACGTCTTCATGAATAAGCAATTCCGGCACTCTATGATGATGACGGTGTGTTGTGGGAAGGATCCATTTCAGGATGAGGAGGAAGGAAGCTCCAGTTCTAAGGCTAAGACTGAGACCTCGTCCGTCTCCTCCAGCTCTGCTTCTTCTGCCTGAGGCTCAGGCTCTGGGCTATTTGTGGAAAACACAACTCCACAGCCTGCAGATTATGACAGGATTTGTGGAAAATTCTGAAATGAAAGATGGAGTTGTATAGATGTCTCAAAAAATAATTGATGTAAACATGTATTATATGTGAAATTACAATAATTATTCTAATAATATATCAAAAGTTGTTTATTATAAAAAATGTGTGATTTTATAATTACATCATTTATTTACTTATGGTGACACTTTAGAATAATGCTTCATTTGTTAATGTCAGTTAATGTTTTTAACTAAGTACCAATAATCTTGTAAAGCATTTATTAATCATAGTTCAACATTAACTAATGCATTATTAAAATCCAAAGTTGTACTTGTTAACAATAGATAATGCAACATGAGTTAAAATGAACTAACATTATTTCAATTAAATAACATTAACAAATGAATATTTATCTTAATAAATGTATTACGAATAGTTCATTCATGTTAGTAAATACATTAAGTAATAGACCATTATTTTAAAGTGTTACTATATAGTACATGTTGAAGTCAGAATTATTAAACCGCCTTTGAATTTTTTCTTCTTTAAATATTTGCCAAATGATGTTTAACAGAGCAAGGACATTTTCACAGTATATGTCTGATAATATTTTTTTCTCTGGAGAAATTTTATTTATTTATTTTATTTTATCTTATTTGTTTTATTTCGGCTGGTTTTTAATTTTTTAAAATAACATTTTATGGTCAAAATTATTAGCCCCTTTAAGCTTTTTTTTTTTTCCGATAGTCTACAGAACAAACCATCATTATACAATAACTTGCCTAACGACCCTACCATGCCTAGTTAACCTGATTAACCTAGTTAAGCCTTTAAATGTACCTTTAAGCTGTATAGAAGTGTCTTGAAAAATATCTAGTCAAATGTTATTTACTGTCATCATGGCAAAGATAAAAGAAATCAGTTATTAGAGATGAGTTATTAAAACTATTATGTTTAGAAATGTGTTGAAGAAATCTCTCCGCTAAACAGAAACTGTGGAAAAAATAAACAGGGGGGCTAATAATTCTGACTTCATTCAACTATATATATATATATATATATATATATATATATATATATATATATATATATATATATATATATATATATATATATATATATATATATATTTATACAATATGAGACTCATAAGACATATAAGATAGATGAGATTTTATTTATTTTTATATTTTGAAAGAAATACTTACAGCATGTGAAGAGTTCAGACGCAAAAACCTCTAAGTGCTATCAGGAATTTTTCTCTAGAATGAGCATTTTTCTTAACCTCTTTTATTTATGTTCAGTTATTCCATGCTAAAAGCCATGAAAATAACCTCTTATTTGCCATAAATGTGACATTTCTGAATCAAGACATAGGAGCTTGAGTAAAAAATGCCAATTTTTGAAGAAAAATTTAGATGGCACTTAAAGGTTTTTGCATCTGAACTCTTCATGTATTCATTTGATCAATTGTCAATGGTCAAAATATTGTTATTCTACGTACAGTAGTGGTCAAATATAGGAATATCTTTGCCCTTTATTCCAACATGTGGCTGTTTTGTGGATGTATATTTTAAGCAGTGAACTTTAAACATGCATTTTAGTTGTTTCATATAAGTTAATGTATGAAAACAGGCTAATTAAAAACTGTTAGAAGAAGTTTTGCTAATCACTTTACAGTGGACAATTAATGAAATACTGTTTACTGATCATATTTCAATCAGTGTATATTTTAGTTGCTGTGAGCTCTTTAGTTTTCAATGGATTTTTCTGTGCAGTGAAATAGAACACATTTTTCACAATAAACTGCAGTTATAACTGTCAAAATTGATGATGACAGTAATATATTATGTTATATATTATAATGTATATATCATGTATTTTATAAATGTTTCTTGAGCACCAACTCAGAATATTTGAAGGATAAAAGGCTTAGGTAATGGCTGTTAATCCTTGCTATTACAAGAATAAATGACATTTGTAAATGTATCATAGTGTGTTATTTAAAATATTTCAAATCTATTTTATAAAATATTTCCATGTATCAGTGTTTTCTACATTTTATAATATAGCCTATGATTTGCTTATTTTATTTAGATCAAATGAACTTGAGCGTAATGAGAAACAAGTAAAGCCCTCTAATACATTAAAGTTACATTGTATTGAGCATTGCAGAAATTCTTTTCTAATATTACTGTACCATATCATCTGCAAAAGAGTATGTTAAACAACAAAGGGGTTCAATGAAGTAAGCAAAATAAGCAATAACTAAATCTAATTGAATATAGTCTATAGAAAACTGCAATATGTTACTTCACAATGAACAAAATAAAAATGTTCACTGACTGCCACAGTCAACTGCAAACTCATTTTCTGTCAACATCTACGACAACGAGGAAAATTAAACTTTTAAAATGCAATCAATTTTCCTTGATTCATTATTCTTATTTTCTTTTTATGGGTTTTGCACCTTGCTCTCTGGAAACAAACGCCTATGAAACTCTGCTAAAATGACCTTGAGGTAACTATGGCAACCCAGAAACGTCCAACCCTCCCCCGGAGTACAACAGAATACAAATTCAGACCTGAATAAACAGAAGAGACGAGCACAACCACTGATAGAGAGGGAGAGAGAGAGAGCGATAGATTGAACGATAGAACAACAGAATGATACATAAACGAATAGATAGAACATTAGATATAACCATAGATAGATCGATCTGGATGTTGAGAAGTCTGCATACTTTGCACGTCTGGAGAGCAACAGTGTACAGGTGACGTCACTCCATTTATTTTTTTTAATTCTCCAAAATGTAGGCCTTCTATTCTTGGAGGCAGCAGTGGGACTGAAATGAGGTCAAAATAACAACCATTCACACCAGGTAGCTCAACTGATTTATTCCAAGAATGAATCAACCTTTTTTTCCTCTTGTGCCCGAAATTAGACATATAGTATATCGTCTGCAGAGTCATGTGTTTTATATCTTAAAATAAATACATATGTGAAGATTATTATCAAATAATAATAATAATAGTTATGTAAATAATAATAAGTAGCTGTAGACTTCTTATTGATTACCCTGGGCAGTGGTGGGTCCTCCTTTTCAAACTTACCATACACTTAACCATAGTAATGATAAAGAATGATAATTTATTTGTTCGAACAAATGAAAATAACCACAAATATAACCTAGTATATGATAAATGGAATAAAAGCTAAATATGTGTAAATGTGTGCTGGCGAATGTAGATTTACATATAATATAAAACAGACATCATTTAGACGTCATAATGTGTTGACGTTAAGAAGAGTACGCTACTAGGTTTATGTATAGTAGGCCTATACATGCAATATGCAAATGGACATCAATTATTTCATACTAGGCCCGTAGCCAGCCTGGTAAAAGGGGTGCTTCTTTTTTTTTCTCAAAAAGTGGACTGTTTTTGCAGTTATTCGCCTCATTTAATTATGATGTTTTAATACTGCATTTTACTGACATTTTGAGCACTATTATTAGCTGGATTAGCTTATCGGATGGTCTTGATAAACACACTTTTTGATGATATTTCCTAAAAAATAAAGTTAAAGAAATCCAAAATACAAATTTATTACATCATATATCATTAGAACAAATAGGAATCTGTTCAAGTCCTAAATTAAAAACTGTGTTCTATTGTCAGACAAATAACAAACTAGCCAGCACATTCAACTGTCCTCAGTCAGAATTTGGCCATTTGAATAAATAATAATAATAAAAAAACATAACAATAATAATATTGATGGATAACAACAACAGCCTAATTAGTATTCAAATAAATTTTAATATGGGCCACTTTTGGTGATTCACACCTTTTTGCTGGTAATTAATTTTTATGATTCAAGAAAGAGGTCCAATAAAAAGTTGCTTGAAAAACGTTTTCTCTATTTAACAATACAGTAGATCAGTAGTGAAAGATGACTTCTCATATGTCAGATTGTATGTTTTCTTGCACAGCTGGATGTTGGAAGTTGTTGAAAAATATTTGTTTGCACTGGCCAAAATGGATTAGCTGAAGTCACGACAGCCAACAGAGGATTCCGCTTGGTCTTAAAGCCTTTTTCGATTTTCTCAATTTATGATGGCATAGCAGTCAAAGGACAAACGAGCTCATGTATGGGAAAATTCTGGACCTTTATCAGTGAGAGATGTGTTTTTCGAACCACCTGAACCGCTTCTGGCTACGGGCCTGCACAGTGGGCTTAAATAGCTCCCCCGTTTACTGTGGTAGATTTATTCACAAACGATTGACAGTTATATGAGCACGTTTCATTTAAATCAGGGAATCGTTAAAAAGGTGCCATATAGTGAAAATATGGACATACCTAGGCATAGCTGAATAAGATAATATGTTCAGTACATGGAAATGGCATATCCTGAGACTCAAACGGCTTTGTTTCATGGCTCTCATGTAAATCTGGTTAGCGTAAAATTCCAGTAAAAATGGGTGAATCTGAACAAAACAGAAGGGATGAGCTCATTATGCACTGATCTTTAAGAATGGCAATGAGTTCTAAATAAGTGTTTACTTCGCTACATTTATGAAATGTAATCATATAAAAAGTATTTTGTTTTTGGAATGTAGTAAAGTTTCCTGAAATGAAAGTACAGATACAAATAAAATTTTATTACAGTAGTTAAGTAAAAATACGGTCCACCACTGCCCTTCATTTAGTTCATTCATTTTCTTTTTTCGGCTTAGTCCCTTTATTAATTAGGAGTCGCCACAGTGGAATGAACTGCCAACGTATCCAGCATATGTTTTACACAGCGGATGCCCTTCCAGCTGCAACCCATCACTGGGAAACACCCATATACTCTTATTCCCACACATACACTACGGACAATTTAGGATACCCATTTCACCTATAGTGCATGTCTTTGGATTGTGGGTAAACAGGAGCACCCAGAGGAAACCCACACGAACACGGAGAGAGCATGCAAACTCCACACAGAAATGCCAACTGATCCAGCCGAGGCTCGAACCAGCGACCTTCTTGCTGTTAAGCGACAGCGCTAACAACTGCGCCACCGTTTAAACAGCACTAAAAGTTTAAACACATTTTCAAAACCCTTTTCTAGGTCAGTAATGTTTATTTATTATCATTTGGTTAAGTTACTGTATGCTGCTCAAGTATGGACATAGGCTACTAATTCCATCTGATCCCTAAGCACCAGGTCGCTACTAGAGATGCAGAGAACAAAGTACACCTGATGCACTTCTCTTTTTATGCATTCACATCATTCTCTTTAAGCTAGAGAGGAAGGCTCAGTCTCGCATTCATCTGATAACCCGAGAGAAGGAGTTCTCACTGGATTTTTAAAAAGCTGTCGACTCTGTGGGTAGCGTATTGAATCTCTTTTCCTTCACCTTCTGAACTGCCAAGAAGATAAAGAAGTCTTTGTTCTCTCCTCCTCTTTATTTTCCAGACATGTTGGCAAAGTGTTAGAGAAGAACCCAATGCAGTTAAACACAGTCTCTGCCTCCCACACGCATCCATCTTGAATACATTTCACAGGCCAAGTTGTACTCGGCTCGACCGGCTAACTAGCCAGTTTCCTCGTTTTGAGCTGGAGAATTAAAAGAAAGACCGTCAAGATGTGTGTATATATACTGTTTTTATTTTTTGAACGTTATCATCATAGTTTTATTTCATTATCCCTTCATTCTTTTAAAATGATCACCTCTGAATGTACACATACTGCAAACTGTCAAAAATATACAAACAAATGCAGGCTTGTGCTATACTCTGGTCAAATGTCTAAAAAACAGTGGCACTGGGGAAGAGAAAGAAAATAAAGAAGAGAAAGGACATTGAAAGTGTAAAGACATGCACAGTATATGTCTGAGCACCACGTTGGCTGAGCTGCTCGGTGCATGAGAGGGCTCTCTGTAACTAAAGGTTTCCGAATCAGATAGTAGTCCAAAAGGCTGTCCTTTGTCAAACAAAATGATTGAAAAAGCAAAAAAATACACCAAGAATGGTACTGTTAGGCACATAATCGTTTCCTTTATACATAGTTGTCAAACTCTGTAGAACTGCTAGCAGATTTATAAAAAGGGTCATAAAAGAAAGCAATAATGACACTTCAATGGAAAGAGACAAAATCATTCTTCTGCTGTTGAGAGTTGTAAAGATGCTCAACCATGAAAAAACACCAGATTTCAAATCAATAATTTAGTATCCAGGGTCTGCGCAGTCCTTGGATGAAGGCTCGAGTGGATATTGGGCTCTGGGTGTGTGGTCCTTCTAGCCGAACTGATCAGATGCTGAGATCTTTGGGGCTTTCTCTGTAGGCATTCCTCCTTGGCTCAGGTACGTTGTTGTTGGCTCTGCTGTAATTGGATCGGAGCGGGCTATAATACCCACTCAGCTGAGACTCAACCTCCTCTTCTTCCTCATCACGGAACCCTCGAATGGGAGACAGGTCTCGACCTAGACTCCTTGTTCGGTATGAGCTTGCAACCGGAGACTCATCTCTGCGATACGCATCGTGTCTGTCCCCACCTCTCACTGGAGAGCGGCCCCTCAGTAATGAGTTGTAATTCCGGAAAGCTGAATCTGAGTCAGGTGTCCGAACACGGGGAAAGGTGCCATCACGAGAAGCCCCTCGGAGAAGGGTCGACTCTCGATAGGCACGCTCCATAGGGGAAAGGTCACGACGGTAGCTGGGTGGCTCTCTCATTACAGTGTCTTCCAGACTAAGCCGGTCTAAAAGTGGAATGCTCTCAGAGCGGGATGGAGGCTTCGGAGGAGGAGGCTCCTTTAGGGTCACATCCATCCCCCTGTCGAACTCTTTATCCGTGGGACGTCTTGAGGGAGACTGGTATCTGGAGCGTTGAGGGGAGCGATAGGGGGATCTGTTGCGATAAGGAGAGCTTCGGCGATAACCAGATCGGTGAGGTGAGCGATGAGGTGAGCTGTGTCTGCGAGGGGAAGAGTGGCGATGGTGCCGTCTGTCTGGTGAGCGTCCGTTTCTCTGGGTGTGTCTGCTGTCTAAGGTGTCCCCGGCACTTCGAGCTCTGCGCCTCTCTGGGGAGCGGTGCCTCTGGTGGTGATGGCGGCTGTTGCTGTGGTGGTGGTGGTGGTGATGATGTGAGTCATCCGTACTAGATCTCTTCTTGTCCCCCTTCTTCCTGTGAGACTTTGAAGTTCCACTGTCCTTACCGTGCCCTTTGCTCCTGCTCTTCTTTTCAGGGGAGCGGTGTCTGTGGTTGTTGTGGCGGTGGTTTGACCGGTGACCATGCTCCCGTTGGCCTGACTCCCGTGTCCTTTTGTTGTCATTTCGGGATGATTTGTGAAGGTCTGGTGGATAGCTGGACTCCGATGGTGGGTGGGGCCGACTTTCGGGAGGAGCTGAGTTCACTTCCGAAACAGTTTGTGCACCGGCGCCGAGGCCGTTGCCGTCGTTGATGCCGTCTGTAAAATATGAGTAATTATAGGTTATCACATACTGCCTGAACACGTATCATCCAATGGATTGTGAATGTTTCTGTCAGTATTATTTTCCATGAAGAGTTGTTGTTGGTTAGGTCATTACCATGACTAGGCTGCAGTCCCCATTAAGTATGTTAACATGCACAATAAAAGTTGGACTTGAATCCACTACACCGGGAGTGTCCAAACTCAGTCCTGGAGGGCCGGTGTCCTGCTGAGTTTAGCTCCAACTTGCTTCAACACACGTGCCTGGAAGTTCCTAGTATATCTAGTAAGAGCTTGAATAGCTGGTTCAGCTGTGTCTGATTAGGGTTGGAGCTAAACTCTCCAGAACAACGGCCCTCCAGGACTGAGATTGGACACCCCTACACTTCACAACTCAGATTAATGCACTTGTTTGCAGTTTGAAACACAAAGTACACTTTGTCCATGTGGCATCCACATGTACAATTTGTCCAATTGTCATCATCAGGAGGGTCCTACAATGTCATCAATGTCCACACACAGACCCTTCCTATGTGGCCCAACTTTTAGGTACATCAGTGCACATTTAAGGTGACTGTGTTAAAGGTGACCATCTACTGAACTTTTCCATTTGACCTTATACGAGGTTGAGCCTAGTTTTAAAGTTGCATGGCTATGGCTGTTTGTTAGATGTCAATTATATAATATAGAGTAAAAATATCCATTACTCTGGTATTTTCTTGTGGTTACGACCATAAATACGTACACACATTGTAAACGAACAGTGCTAATAGTTTTGTGTGTATACAACAAATGGTAATGTAAAATGGTTTAGTAGTGGAGTCCTGTTTCTTAAGGGAGTATTTTCACCACTACCTTATGCAACTCTTTTCAAGGGGCAAGGGGTAGGATTAGGTACTGTAGAGGTAAGCAAAGGGGTATCAAATACAATTGAGCTTGAGGGACTATAATCACTCACTGGAGTCAAAATCAATCTGCAGATCTGGTTTAGCAGGATTTTACAGATTTCAAAGAAAACTGTGTAGTGCATGACGGCCACAGAAGATTTCTTTCTGCAGATTATGATTCCATTCAGTCATAACATGTTTGATATTTTGAGCCGATTTTAGAACACATTGCTTTCATCTGTTATCCATCTCCCAGCAACAAGAACAGTGCTTCTACATAAGTTTGCCAGGTTTTGAACAATGTAAAAGTCTGGTGGTGTGACAAACTGGCATTTAGTTTATGATCTTTTTTTTTTTGTAACTGCTTTCAAGTTTGGCAAGTGTATGATGTCTAGTGTTGTCGTGTAGTGGAATCCAGCCTTATCATACCTAGCTAATGCAACTGTAGCCTGCATTTTTCAGCATGTACATGAGTATTGCTCAGCATATACATGTTAATGCTTCTGAAGACAGTGGTCACACCTGAAATTTGAATTATGCATTGCCATGTGTATTTGGACAGACACGAATGGAGTTTGACAACACACAAAAAACCCTGTAACTGTGCATGTTAACAATACTTAGTGATTCTGCAATAATTGAGAATAGTTTTGGTGCAAATGCAAATGATGATGAAACTCATCTGATACAAATTCATGCATTTGATGCTTTTAAAATGCTGTTAAAATTAATTTCTAAATACGAACATAATGGACTGGTTTGTGATAGGCATGTCTGTATGATTAGAAAAATGGATGTAACAAACCTGAATCAAAACTTGCAGGCAAACCTTTCTGTTTCCAAACGATTCTTTCCTGAAGAATTAAGACCCTACGTGTAGAAGCACTTGTGAGTGTGTGAGTGTGTGTGTGTATGTGTGTGTGTGTGTGTGTGTGTGTGTGTGTGTGTGTCAGAAAGCTAACATGCCAAATATTGACAAAAATCCAAAGACTCAATGAAATTTTACCTGTACCAAATTAATGGCTTTGGTTGGTGGCAAACGTCGACAAAAGAAAAAGGAACGCATGACAAGAAAATAAACAACACCCACTAATAATAATAATAATAATAATAATAATAATAATAAAATAAAAAAGCATTCACTGATGAGGTTTTCGTTTCATCCGTGGGGATGTCGGCAAACTTTAAATGCAAGAATGAACCCACTCATTCAGGTCACAATGTCAGGAATGGCCACAGCACTGGCAATGCATTCTGTGTAAATGAACTTGCAAGGGGACAGTACAGTGGAAGCCACAGCACAGAAAACTGCCAGAGATGTGATGAGACGGAACACGGGATCTACAAACCGTGGTCTGATTTTGGTAGAAAGCAGGCTCTCCTGTCTTTTCAGATCTCATACAAGCAGCAGCTTGGGGAGCAACCATCGCTAGGGGTGGAAGGAAGAGCCCAGATCAACAGAAAAGTAAAGATAAAAAAAAAGAAGAGAGAGAAGCAGAGTATTTAGATCCCTGAAACAACAGTCGTGAGAGAATTATGCTCTTTTGCAATGGAAACAGTGTTTATTTTATCAATTAGTCAAAGATAGAGATTGTCCATAAAACGCCCCCACCCTTGAGTGAAAAATCAACAGTAACAGAGAGAGCCGCAACCACACGCGCACACACACACATACACCACACATACATCCTCACTCAGCAGCGAATCAACCCAAAGACAGTGGGATGTGGATGCTGTAACAAGCTTCTGTGCACAAACACACACACCATATGAAGCATTTTACATTGCAAACAAAGAGGTGAGACATGGAAGAGAACGAAAAAATGAGAGAAAAAAAAAACAAGTACAAAATGGTATAAAAATATACAACCTCACAGAGATATTATGTTGGTGCAGGAAAGGACACATTATATCACATTCTGAACTCGACAAAATACATGAATGAGCATCTTTAAAATAAAAACAAAAGAACGAAACGCATAAAAAATGAACTGTGGCAAATTAGTACATGAATCGTTCCATAAATATTATGGAAACTGACAAAAAATAAAACAAAAACACACTTAGATATTCACTGACACCATGCGGCACTGACATTATGCTCAATAAGTGAGTTGCTTTCTGGCTGTAAATGAAATGATGTAACGTTCTATAACAATCTGTTAGATATCCCGATGCAAAAATAATTGATGATGGAAATGTGGAGTTTAAGGAGCATCTGTAAAGTTTGCAAAAAAAGCAGTTGACATTTACAACGTGCAAATAAAAAGAGAAAGATCTGTGACTGAATACAGTATCGTGAGTTTTCCGAAACGGCTAATGATACCAGAATGCATTTGTAGTCGTCATTGAGTCTCCTTAAAAGACTCTTCTCAGTAGCTTACATTCACCTTCAATAAATATCATAAATATGTTACAACTCACCGATGCGGTCATGCCACCTCACCAAAGGGGGCATGACAGAGTTTATCATATCTTTTATTTAATTTTTTTTCCTCTGAAAAAACAATAAACGTATATCCAGTTTTAGAAACGTTAATATTTCTGCTTTTTTTTTTCCTCAAATCTCGTGAAAGTATTATGAAAAGCAAGTGCCACAACCACCACCCAAAAGCCACATATCCCATAGTCCCCTAGGCAGTGCACAGAGGCAAGGCGGGGGGGAACAACAGCAGCGAGTGGAAGCCCCGTCACCCAGGAAGAGGTCAAAGAAGAGGGCCAGTGCTCGGAAAAGAAGAGGTGGTGGTGGTGGTGGTGCCGAAAACTCCTCAAGGGGTGAAGACAGGGGAGAAGGGGATGTTCTCGTAGATTGACCCACCATATTCTGGCACCGAGCCGTCCCCCCTCCTTAGGACCAGGTGGACTTTTCGGCCACCGTTTTTGATCAGTTCAATGGCGCGGGCGTGCTTCATGCCCTTGGTGCTCTCTCCATTGATCTCCAGGATCTCATCTCCAACCTACAGGGATGCGGAGAGAATACAAATAAGGCGATGGATCCTATATTTAGCGGCGACATCCAGTAAACAGCGTCATGCAATGAGAAAGCTGTGGATGAAGAGGAAGGTAGAGTTTCCTTTGTTCTATTTTTCCTCCCTGCCTCTGGATATCTGTCAGAGCTTTGCTGCTGAGGGAATACCGTTTCCACTTGGGCTGACAACTCGCTGCGCTTCATAGACTCGCTGTTTTGCTATCCTCTCATCCATCTTGCAGAGCTTAGCATTGTGGCTGTGCGTTTCTGTTGTTAGCATTAATGCTAAAGGGGATAATCTCACGATATCTCAATTACTTTAGAATATGTGAATTGAGAACAATCCTACACTGTAAAACCCAAAAAGTTAAGGTAACTCAAACCATTTGAGGAAACCAATTGCAACAAAAAAATTAAGTTCAAAAACTAATCCTAATGAGTACTGTGAACTTAATCCATTTGAGTAAATGAAGCAATTTGAGCAGAGTATAACCCAATAAATGAAGAGAACTCAAACCAACTGAGTACTGTAAAAACCAGTAAGTTAAGCCAACTCAAACCATTTGAGAAAACTGATTGCTACAAACCATTTAAGTTAAAAAAATGAATCTATTTGAGTATTGTGAACGTAATTCATTTAAGATGAAGTAATGAGGTATTTAATTAACTCATTACCTTCAACACTGAGTTCAAAACTCTTTTCAAATAAGTAGAATCAACTTTCAGTAAATTTTGAGTTAACTACACTCATTTCATTTGATAAAGTTGACTGTTGGGGGTTACAGTATAAGATGACTTGTTTTCTATCACACAACAGATGTTATTCAGAAGCTAACAGGATTTAACGGCGAACAAAAGAAATGCAAATAAAATGCTGTATAATCTGCATAGTACAAGCATGAATAGTCAGGACATACAGTAGTTAACTTTTTTTGACAAAGGCATTGTGTTCCGTTATAATATGATATAATGTGTATAAGACTTGCTTATTAATAAATACTTGTATATTACTTGCTTATTATTAATATATATTATATTATTGATCAAGACCTTTTAATAAATGTTCACAATCAATTCATTCATCTACTTTAAACAATACTAAAATAATTAAAAATAATATTCTAAATAAATATGTACAACAAAAATGTACATAAAATATTCATTAAAACTATAAAAATCCAAAATCAAGCAAAAAGTGCTCAGGGGTAGCTTAAATAATCTGTCGGTTCTCTTTGGGTAAAGGATACATCAGAATAAACAGCAAAAATCAGTCCAAGGTACTTGAAAAATGTGAAAATAAATATTAAAACGCCTTTATTGACATGGCTATTCCTTAAAACCCTGATTAAGGCAAATGCTTGCCGAACCGCATAGGCACAGTTTTGAGGAATAGCCATGTCAATAAATGGCTATTTAATATTTTTTTCCACATTTTTCGAGTGCCTTGGACTGATTTTTGCTGTTTATTCCTTAAAACTATATTTATTAATTATACTTAATTGCAAAATAGGTATTCTGTCCAATCACTTTAAAACTTAATAATAAGTTTTATAATATAATATAATATAATATAATATAATATAATATAATATAATATAATATAATATAATATAATATAATATAATATAATATAATATAATATTCATTCACAGCGGAATGAACTGCCAACTTATGCAGCATATGTTTTACACAGCAAATACCCTTCCAGCTGCAACCCAGTACTACATAACATAACATAACATAATAATAAATAATATAATATAAATTACTTGCTTAAATTATATTTCATCCAATAACCTCAGCAAATTCATTACTTGGAACAATGAAATAAATAATGCAATATTTACATGCTGATTCTAATCATCAGTGTATGAAAAAATCCTATCACACATATTCACATTCACAGCTCCACATACCCTCATCTTCCCATTCCTGACAGCCGCTCCATCCTCAGCGAGTCTCAGCACATACAGGTCCATGTTGTATTCTCGACCCCCTCTAAGGCTGAAACCAAAGCCTTTATTGTCCCTCTCCAGATCCACAGAGTAAAACTCAGCATCCTAAAACACAAACACACACACAGACGCCAAGGTCAGTGATGAATCTATAATAGAATACTTTTCATCCAGGCTCCCGTTTCGCCACAGGAAACCAAAGCCACAACAGAAAAAAAAGTCACAGTATTTGATAGTAGCAGAGTCAGAGGAACAGCTTTAATAATTGATCTGACTCTGATGGTATTTTGAGTGGATGGAGGACATGGAGAGACACAACAAGCACATTCAAAGTCCAAAATGCCACCTCAGAATCAGTCATAGATGATTGAAGGAGCCTCTGGTGTAAAATGAGTCAATGTTTGGTTCAAACGCTCTGTTTGTTTTTTGGACTGTTGATCAAACTGCCGTCATGTCCTTTCTCAGAGGGCACAGCATCTGAAGATCTACCTGATTTGAAGATTGTGTTGGAGCTGGAGGAGGTGGCGCTTGCGGGGCTTTGAACTCAAAAGACTCCTGTTTTGGTTTGGTGTTGTTTCTGTGGGAGAAAAAAGAAATGACAAAGCTTTAGTAAAAATTTTGGAGAGGGAAATATTAAAGCCATAAAAATTATTTGTACACTGTAAAGACACCTGTCATAATGTATCTGTGTAACATAACTGGAATTTGTTTATTAGCAAGGTTGCATTTATTTGATAAAAAGCACAGTAAAAACAAAATGTATAAAATATTAAAATATGGCATTTAAGAGATTTTAATTCATAAAAAAAATATATGTATGCATTCGACCTCACCTTTGTTTACTCTTTATGCAGCACTTAGGCTTGCCAAGTATTTGTTCCAAGGATCAATAGACATTAGCAAAGGGAAATGTTTTCACTTTTCCTTGTGATTCTACAGAACAACTATTTTGATCAACATCCTGTAACTGCATTTTCAAAATAGACTAACTATGCTGGAAGACTTTAACCCTGGCAACACCACAAAAAAAAATCTAATAGCTTTTTATACAACTTCTAGTATACACTCACTGGCCACTTTATTAGGTACACCTTACTAGTACCGGGTTGGAACCCTTTTGCCTTCAGAACTGCCTTAATCCTTCGTGGCATAGATTCACCAAGGTACTGGAAATATTCCTTGGAGATTTTGGTCCATACTGACATAGCAACACGCAGTTGCTGCAGATTTGTTGGCTGCACATCCATAATGTAAATCTCCTGTTCCACCACATCCCAATAGTACTCTATTGGATTGAGTTCTGGTGACTGTGGAGACAATTTAAGTACACTCATTTGTAACGAGTGGTTATTTGAGTTACTGTTGCCTTTCTATCAACTCGAACCAGTTTGGCCATTCTCCTCTGACCTCTGGCATCAACAAGATATTTGTGCCCACAGAACTGCCGCTCTCTAGATATTTTCTCTTTTTCAGTCCATTCTCTGTAAACCCTAGAGATGGTTGTACGTGAAAATCCAAGTAGATCAGCAGTTTATGAAATACTCAGACCAGCCCATCTGGAACCAACAACCATACCATGATCAAAGTCACTTAAAGCAATTTCTCGGATTGAACTGCAGCAGGTCGTCTTGATCATGTCTACATGTCTAAATGCATTAGGTTGCAGGCATGTGATTGGCTGATTAGAAATTTGCGTTAACAAGCAGTTGGACAGGTGTACCTAATAAAGTGGACGGTTAGTGTATATTTATGATTTTAATAGGTTTAATATTTGGTTCTCGAGTGAGATTAGATTTTTGTCATAAAAGTTCAAAACTCTTGTTATAACTATTCATAACACTCCATGGCTTTCCCAATGAGTATTTAATGAGTGCCATATAATGGGTTAAATGTCTGACTATTCATACATTTTTAATGTGATGGTCTTCTAAGATTTTCCTTCATAAATAAAATAAAACAAACTACATAACATCAGAATCATCGTTTAATGTTGCATGTATTATGTTTTACCTTGGCTCAGGTGCAGCTTGTTGTTGAGGTGTGTGTGTGGTGGTGATGGTTGCAATCTTCTCAGCATTGGTCAGCAGTGATGCATTGGAGGACTCTGCGGAACCAACATCACAAATGTTAAGGAAGATAGAGGCGCCTCCACATTATTACCCATAATGCTTCTGCAGAGTGTAAGTGTACCCTGCGGACCAAGTGTCAGAGGCCCATTTTCCATACAACAGAGCATTAGCACTACTCAGTGTGCAAGTGTGCTCCAGCTGGGCAGCAAGAACAGCAGCACATTCATCATTCTGGCTCTAGTCTTGGTCTCACAGATTACATTATAGCCTACCATGCAAAGCCCAACAGCCAATTTCCCGCTCCTGCCTGTACTCTCACATCATAATCTAGCCTCATATTAACAATAACAATAGCTTGGGGTGAAGGAACGGTTTACCCGGAGATTAATATTCTCTATCAATTATTTATCATGTCATTATGAACTGTTTTGAAAGAAAGTAAATAAAGATATTCTGAAGAATGATTATTCTGCATTGTGATTGAGTCAGGGTGCATGTGTGAAACATATTGGGAACTTTAAAATAAAAAAGCTGAACTATCTGTCTAGGAATACATTTAATAAAAGTTTAGGAAGAAATCATTGTATATTTATATTACTTTCTGATATTCAGAGTGTTTATTGATTTAGTTTCTGAAAGAAGTATTATGCTCACCAAGGCTCCATAAAAAAAAGTGGAGAATTTAAATGCATTTATAATTTTATTACACAATAAATCAGGAATCATAATGTTTTATTATTAATAATAATTATTAATAAAGGTTCTTATTATTTTATGCTACTTAATACTAGTTTTGTGGTAACAATGATATATATTGCATCACGACTGATTCCAAAAACGATTGAATAAATAATAAACCAAAAATTCTGAAGCAAAAACTTGGAAAATAAAATCTAAAACACCAAATCAGATTTTAGAATGATTTCAGAACACTGAAGAACAATTTTTTCAATCCAAAATATTATCAAATTATGATAAAATCATAAAAATGAAGACTTAACAAATCAGGCCAAAATGAGCAGTTGAAAAGTTAAATTCAGGTGTTTTGAAGAGTCTATCATACTGAAACATTCAAGAATAAGAATAACTAAATAACATGTTTATGACATCTTGCTTGCTTGTTTAGACTTTATTAATCCCAAAGGGAAATTCACGTCACAGCAGAGCTCTCCATACTATAACATGAATAAAATAAATTACATATATAAAAAGACAATAATATTAATAAAAGTACATTCATACTGCACATCTTAGTTTCAAACAATGAGTAGACACTAGTCCATATCTACAGTTGTAATGCTTTTAGTACTCAGCATAATTCTTCTAGTATGACTTTGGTTAAACAATCTGATCACTGCTGGTAAAAATTGTACTGCCACATGCTTTTAAGCTCTAAATAAATACCTTGCTTAAGGGTTAAATTGCAGAGCTTGTGCAAACATATCTGCATCGCTATGATCAGATGCTTTCTTAACTGTTGTTTTCTCACTGCTTTAATCTAAACTTCCCTTTTTTGCACTCTTCTGAGCTTGACAGCCTGTAATCAGTATACACTTTTCACTAATCATTCTTCAAAGCATCCCCCTTTAGTACATTATTATTATTTTAATCAATCTTGAATCCTCTGCATGAATCTAACTTAAGTCTGCCGTCACCAATGCAATGCAGGCTGCTGTTGCTTGCGCTCAAAGCCCCTTTAATTCTGCTCCACTGGGCAGTCGCTGTGGGAGAGAGAGGGACTTTGATGAGTGCAGAGCCCGTGAATCCCACCGTCTTAAAATAGCCTTTCCCCATCACTCTGGGAACACACTTGGCGCTCTCTCTCGTTCTCTTTTGATTTTATCTTGTTTTTTTTTCTTCCCTCCTTTCCTCCGCTCAGAAAGCACAAGAAATGCATAAATTATGAATCACGCATAAATTAAACAGAGATACCATAAGACTGCATTTTAGTGAGATCCAGAGAAGCAAAAGAAAAAAACTAGCATCTTCGCCCTCCTGTAAATACAGCCAGACGAACAGACAGACACGCACACCCACATTCTGTGAGTTTTGGAAAATTCCCATAGTATGCCAGTGCTCTGATTAAAGAGCATGAGGAACTCGGACAGACCCCAGTGCATTTGGCATCAGGCATTACAGCAGAGTCGAGACTTCACTGCAAACAGCTTTCTCATTATTGCATACTGCCATTCCTCTAAGGAGAACACTCAGGGTAGTGAACAGACACTCTGGCACATGAATGCCTGCATTCACCATGAGCAGCTAAAAACATCAGCCAACAGTTGTTTTTGAGGCAGGACTAGTGTCAATTCTGCCTTGTGGTATTGTCTGTAGGTGCTTGATCGAAGAAAATAAAACCCCTACTGCCACTAATTAGTATTAGACAGGTCAGAGGAAGAATTTAGGATACAAATTTTAGTCAGAATTTATTCAATCGAATTAGACAGACAGTGATCAAGATGCAATATCCTGTATGGATCATTGCAGCTCCAAAAAAACATGAAAGTGAAATGAATACTTGAACAGGCAGCTTAAAGTAGGGCTGGGCCAATAAATTTTATCGCAATTCGATATGATATCATTTATGACGATGATCAGCTCTAGACATTTTTACTCGATATTGATCTAAGAGCCAATCACACAGCAGATATATGCAACAACAGGAATCTGTAATCATGTTAATATTATGCTACGTCACCCAGTATTATATATATATAGTATATATTAGCGAGCTCGAATAACTTTCCCGCAAGCAGTATTTGAGGTTAACCTGTTGTTTATTTTAATGGTTACTGTATTTACTATTTTTAATTAAGTAAAACATTTATTTTAAAATATTTCTGTAATTGTTATCATATATCATAAGTATATTACAGAAAATTGGAATTTCCAAAAAATCTGAGTGATGTGTAAACTGGTTTTGTTAATAAACACTACTTTAAAATGTTATTTGTGTCTTTGTGATCTAATTCATTGTTGGGATACTCTTGGGATACTAGCTGGAAGCACTAAAAACTTATCTCAAAATATATATCATTATCGTTCAATATGTAAAAGAATTATCGAAATTGAATTTTTGCCATATCGCCTAGCTTAAAGCATACAATTCTCACAGATGGTTTAAGAAACAACTGTACATAATGAGTAAATGCAGATGTTTCTGAAGAAAAGAAAGCCTTGTTCAGCTGTCTGTCAATCAAAATCCATGTTTTGTGTATTTAATTGGAAAGACTGACTGTCCACTTGGCATATTGCCATTTATAAGATAAGATTTGTTTTCTCCTGTGACACAATTCCATTTTACAGAATATAGGCATTTGTTTGTTGCATCTATGCTGTTTCATTGATATGCGTACACTAAACCACAATAGTAAAAGAGTTTTCAATACAGATGTTATCTTACATTATGATAGGATGTTACAATTTTGGTAGATTATTAAGTGTTGGCCAGCAGCAGGACTGTAGATAGGGCATGTGTAGTGTTATTCTGTGCTGATGTATACTCATATGTGATTTGCACTTCAATAAAGGCATTACTTTATTCCCTTCAGCTAAAAAAAGTCATAAAATGTTAAATTACCTGAACATATGCCTAAATAATAAATAATTTTTCATTTTTAGATTTTTATACACACATGTATATTTAAAATGTTCTTAACAGTTGATTTAAAAACCAGTAAAATCTCTGGGGAATGATTTAACATGATCCTTCTGCATGGCTTTAACCTTGTTGGTGTGCCATCTGTCATTATTACAGCACAATATGAAGGCGTTTCTGCCTCTCAGCTTATAAAAGCGTGTTGCATATTCAGTGTGTTGATCCCCTCGCAGTTTCCTGTTCATTATTCTTCTTGTAATAACGCTGAATGTACCGTCTACATTATTACTGTGAGGCTCGCGAGAGCAGTATGCTGAATAGCCGTGCTATTACACATATTACACACACCCACATGCACCAATATGTTCTCACGTCAGCTAAGCAAAGAAAGATAGAGAGGAACTAACCGTCTCCTGGAATGATCCGCAGCGTCACTGTGTTTCCAGCCTCTTTGATCAGGTTGACGATATCCGAGTGGGACTTGTTGGTGATGGAGCAGCCGTTCACAGCCAGGATCCGGTCTCCGACTTTCAGTTTTCCACAGCGGTCAGCTGGGCTTCCCTCGATGATGCGACCTATTTTATGAGGCATTGCCACACATGCGTTTCCAGCTTTTGGTGATTGAGCATGTATGATTTTTAATAAGGCGTGTATGAGGTTTATTTTTTATTATTTTTGGTGGGGATGGAGAAAGAAAAGAGGGAAAGAGAGAAAAGGGAAAGAGAGATTGTGTAGGGGTTAATACACCAAGCGACCAAGCCAAAGTGCCAACATTTTCATAGAAGGCCCACAGATTGTGCCCTGCAAGCCAAATACACCTCTAAAGAAACAAAGGCATGTTACTGAATGGACAGCAAAGGTATGGGTATGGGGAGGGGGGGCAATAGCAAGAACGAATATAGTGAATCTGCTGAATTTGGCGATATTAAAGGCCTTTTGCATGCTAGATTACCCTGAGCTTCCTTTCTCTAGTGCTCTTCAGATCCTGTGAATAATCACCACTGCTTGTGAATTATTCATTATAAGAAAAAAGGTGTAAATTCTCCAAAATCCCTCAGAGCAGTGCATTGTGTTGGAACTCTGCCGGTGTGATGAATTATGAAAACTGATGGGATAATATTAGGGTTATGCAAGTTTGTGCTTTGTGGTTCACTTAGCACATCGCTATTAGCAGTTTTGCTCATTTTTGCTGAATTCAGCCATACATTCTGCATTCTGAAGTTAGCAAATGTAAAAATGTTTCATATTCAGACAATGCCTTTTAATTTATTTACGTTTTTTCAACAATCTCTTCATAAATTTAATCAATCTATTAATACATTTCCATAATTTATGACATGTTGTTATGGACTACAATGGTATGAGAGCTATCACTGGGACAGTACATTTTTAAAAAGGTACATTTTTGTACAATTTAGGTAACAATAAGTACACTTAAGGTACTAATGCAGATGCATTAATAACTAAAGTGCAGATCATTCGATACAAACGCGTAACTTCTGAAAAGGTATCACACTCATACCAGCTCTCGAACCTTAATTTCAAAAAAGAGTAAATGAATATGTAAGATTTCCGAATGCCGATAGACTCAATATTCTCCATTTATGTTATTGTTTAGATCTAAGTTTGATGCATGGTCTTATATATATATATATATATATATATATATATATATATATATATATATATATATATATATATATATATATACTTTATATCCAGATAATCACTTACAATTTTTTTATATATGTATGTATATATGTATGTATATATATATATATATATATATATATATATATATATATATATATATATATATATATATATATATATATATATATATATATATATATATATATATATATATATATATATATATATATATATATATATATATATATATATATATATATATATATATATATATATACATACTTTATATCCAGATAGTCACTTACAATTTCTGACTTAAAAAAAAGTTAGATATGACAACAATTAATTTTTAGATTTTCTAAAAAACAAGGTATAACTTATTTAATATTTTTATTTAACCTTCCTGTCATGTTTGGGTCAAATGTGACGGATTTACAACTTAAAAGACTCATAAATATTGTTTCGTATCTGATTGCCTCAAGGCCTTATGATATCCTCGACACTATGCACTAGAACATATAAAAGTGATGATCACCTCTTTCATTGAATTTTGAGTGTTTTTAATCAACCTTGTTACACTTGTGGTGTTCCCGGTCAAAAGTGATCACCGTAGGAAATGAATGGGTAACCAGACTACATTCATCCATCAGACAGAAAACATGCCCATACGCACCACCCTCACTCACTCACTCATTTCTGACTGAAAAATCTCTTTTGCAGGTACACATCTCTTTCCCGTGCTTATTTGCCAATCCTCCAACCTTATGTCACAAGGAAACGTAAACTATTTTATGTTTTGTCAGTTTAGTGGCTAACTTGAACAAGTTAATTTTAAAAAGTAGGCGTGGCACCAAACCCCACCCCTAAACCCGACCTTCATTGGAGTATAAGCAAATCATGTTAAATAATGTTAAACACTACTTTGCTTACAGCTAAAGAATGTTGAACAAAAATTTAGTGGTGATAAATGTTTAATTTAAAAGCAGTTAAAACACACCAGTCTATTTTGACTATTTCTTTAACACTAAAGAAAGAGGCAGGATGTGAACACGACAGGAGGGTTGTAAGCAACTAGTACATATTAAGTTAAAACAATGATAAATACGTCTAATAAAACACAAAAACATTCTGTGTGAATGACCCCCAAAGTATGCAAGTCAGCAGTTTTTTCAGAACTCTTTTTAAAACAGATTTTCTATTTATATCAACCCATTTTTAGCGGTTTTCATTTACAAAAGATATACTTTTTGATCAAACTAAATGCTGTAATGGCAATGGGGGCTTGTCGCACTGCCTGAAGATGATTTGTTTTATGATTTAATGTAATGATGGCAACTCATTTAATGTTCTGAGGTCCTTGTTCTGTGACTCTGGCGCAGGAACTCATGCGTTTCATCACTGAATTAAACGTGTGCCAAGCACTGCTCCCTTGTTCTTCTCTTCAGTCACTACACTCTGAACAAAACTCCCACGTGGAGTAATCATCGAGCCCGCTGGATCCAGTACACACTTACGTGAAGCCTGCCAACGGCACTATTGTGCATGTAAAGAGTGAGAGCACTCTGATGAACACGCCGAAAAAGATTCTGAGTCTGTAAACATGGGATGTCACACTTGATTTGCTTTGCAACTAACTTGATCTCTCTATCAGTTTCATTTGTTATAAAATAATGATAACAAGTGCTGCTGGCAACTAAATGAAATGGCGAGATGTGGAGAACTACAATCCTGTTTCACTACTTTGACAGCCAACTTGTGTAATGGAGACTTGTCTAACTTTGGGAAGTAGAGCAGAAAAAGAGCCCCACGCAAAAAGGGTGGATATCAACCCCTGCTTCAGTGCAAACGATCTGCCTTTTGCAATGGGGAAAAAAAATGCTGGACATGCAGATTGGCGTAAGGAGAATATAAAGAACCCACTCCCACCAAAATGTGACAACCACAACCAATTGAAAACCACAATCAAATTGCCACAAAGGGGAAAAAAAGCTCACCACAAAACACAGTTTCTCAGTTCACTTGTTTTGGAATATATAAGAAGTGAATATGCAAATATGGGATTTCTTTGCTTGTCAATTTATGCTTGTGGCAGACAATAAAAAGTGTTTTGAAGCTATAAATTGACATTTAAAGTGCTTTCTGGGTATTATGGCATTGATTGGACCATTTACCGCCAGCTAAGCAACAGAAAAGCTTGTTTTTTTATTAAAATGATTGACAAAATCTAGAGAATTAAATTAAAATAAGGATTTAAGAAATT
Organism: Danio aesculapii; assembly: GCF_903798145.1. Taxonomy (NCBI): domain Eukaryota; kingdom Metazoa; phylum Chordata; class Actinopteri; order Cypriniformes; family Danionidae; genus Danio; species Danio aesculapii. The sequence goes on from NC_079445.1 coordinate 17,520,935, forward strand.
ATGTAGGATAATTTAGTCTGAAAATCTGAATTGTGCTATCTGATATTGTAAAGAACAGGTCCCTTTAATGTGTTGCTATATTTCTTTCAATATATTACTTACATTTAACTTGATCTTTTAAATGTAATATTAAGACATACCAAAACAACTCAAATTAAAAGTAAGGACTTAAATAATTGCATTAATTACTTATATAATTAGGAAAAAGTCCAATATCTAAAAAATCTTACCGAAAGTAGTTCCCCGCCTCAGGCCTCGACACCGACGACACAATGACAAATCCAAATCCCTCGTTCTCTCCGCGCTGGATCTCTACATCGTAGGGCAGGATTGCATTGGGAATGACTGTGTTGTTGCTGCCCCCGCCACCTCCGCTGCCGATACCGCTGGTGGAACCTGACCCAGAGCTGACCGTGTTGAGGGAGTTCTGGCTGCCCTGCGGCGTGCGCTTCTCCTCGGTCAGAGACGGGGCCTGTGTGCTGCTGTGGTGAGATGAGGCTGGAGAAGGAGGCATCTCACCGTCCACCTTTGCCACTGAAGAAAAAAGAAGAAGAGGGTTGAAGGAAGGTCACGCTGAGAGATTTATGCTTTGCAAGTCAATGAGAAACCTCTTCTGGAGCTCTTCATCAACAAGCTGGACAGGCAACGGCCTGGACTCAATCACGTGTATAATCAATAAACCAAACATGCCTCTGAACTGCTCAAGACTACATGTATGTAATCATCAAACTAGGATTAGGAAAAATGTGTGTTGTTTTTGTAAACATGTCAAATTGCTTCTTAAACATCGAGGAGCAGATTTAAAATGAAATCTCCAGTGAACGCCACTAAAGAGCTTAGAATTTCTTGGAAACAGATAAATGTGAATTTAGCAATGGTCTATTACATTTAGAGCGGTGGTGGAAAAGAAATAGTTTGAGAGATCAATTCTTTATTCTCTCTTAACTGAAATCTGAGCTTAGTTTTTAACAGCAGATGGCGCTGTATGCTTTACACACAGCAGTACTCCGCTGCATCCAATTCCTTACTAATACCACTGGAACCTAAATAATCATTGTTTAAAAAAAGAGTGTTTATATTAATCTGAGGACAAAAAAAGTTAATTTACATGACTACATTTTAAATGCAAAAGTGCTCTTCCTTTTGAGCGTAATCTGCGGTAACACTTTATTCTGATGGCCCAATTGAGTATTAGTAGACTGTCTGCTTAATATCTGCTGATACTGCTCCTCCAACAGACATTTAACTGACTATAAGAAACTTTGCAAGTACATGTCAACTTGTACTAACCCTAACTCCAACCTAACAGTCCACTTATAATCTAATGAGAATTAGTTGACATGCAATGTAACAAACGGGCCATCAAAATAAAGTGTGACCATCTGCTGTTAAAAGACTACGCTCAGAATCTCATCAAGAGAGAATAGAGAATTTTTAAATTCTTGATTAATTTCTTGAACGATTTTTCACCACAGCTCTAATTGAGAGCTTTTTTACTCAAGTCTGGTCAAATTGTTTTGTGGTGATAGCATAGTAAAGTGCACTGAATCATATGGAAGTGAGTCTTCATTCATTAATATTCTTCAGAAGAAAAGTCCAAGGTGTTTTATTGCCTCTATTGTTCATTTCAGTGAACAGCTGTGGCAAATGTTTAGTACTAGGGATGCTCCAATCAATCGGCCACAAATTGGTATCAGCCGAAAATCACATTTTATGACTCGATCGGTACTTTGACCAATCTCATGAACCGATCGCAAGTGTTTGTTTACGAGTTTACGAGCAGAGAAAGACACGCATGCTCTCCTGTATATTAGACACATCAGCAGCGCTAAAACGAATGAGGAGACACAGCAGGTAAAATATATACAGATTTATTTTGTAATTTGTAGACCTACTTCCTTTTTGTAAAGAAGAAATTGCTATACAGTATAGGTGTGCATGTTAACTTCTTATGCATCAAATATGCGCTCCATATTTTTTCTTGATTGAGACTTGTAAAATTGTTCTTCTGTCTTTTTTAATGTTTCCAAATTGCATTAATAGTTGTTTTTCTTGAGTAGCATACTTGAGAAACTGTGCTTTATGCATTATAAAGCTTAAAACATCAGAATCAGTACTCGGTATCAGCCGATCACCATCACGAGGAATCATTACTCGGTATCGGCTGCAAAAATCCTGATCGGAGCATCTCTATTTAATACAGTTTCATTTTAGAGATGATAAGAAATTGTGGGAGGTACGCAAGCTTCATATGTGCAACTAAACACATGTAGAACGAATGTGTAATGTTGTTTAAAAATGTAATCATAAGGGTTTCGCATGAAAATGTTTCAAAACCATTTTTCATGATTGTTTCACGTGATTTAAACATGTAATTGCAAATGTGTTTTTTTTCTGTAAGGGCAATGATCTTGGGTAGGTAATTACTAAAAAGCATAATTTCCCTGGATGTATAGGATATCTTGCCCTACTATCTTACATTGGTTAGATTATGACTTGAAATAAGGTAAGGGATCTTGGATGAGTAAAAAAAAACTGTAACTTATACTCTGAGACCTGACATATGGGAGCCAGAGCCCTGCACAGATTAATTAGCCGGAGTCAGCAGGCGTACCCTCATTATCATGTGCCATGAACTCTCATTTAAATAAAGTCTGTCTGATAGGAATGCCTAATCAGACTGCAAAATCCTGCATAATTTACTATTTCACTAGTCATGCTGGTCGTTACATAAAGGATGTAGAGAGCAACATAAAGAGCATTCACACTGAAGACATTTTTTTCATAGTTCTTGGAACTACTGATGGAAATCTGCTTTGTGTAGTATTTGCATTGCAGGAACTGGCAATGAACCCCCTTTGGGGAAAATAAATTAGTTCCTAAAGCACAATAAGAACTACCGGTGATGTAAGTTTATTTTGTTTTGGCCGGCACCATATTACAAGTGTTACAGCACATGTAGATAGTTATTGTAAGTTTAATTTGCTAGTCACCTTTGTCTACAGCATTTTGCCCTTTTATGAGTCTCAGTGATATGAAGAATTATACTGCAAGCTGTTGTAGACCATTTGCCTCTTAGCTCTCCTTTAGGCTCTTTCAAATGATAATTTTTATTTCTACATCCCATCTCTATTACCACAAAATCCATGACACACAGTGACAGCTTCATTCACTGCATAATGTTGAGTATAATTAAGTTCCTATAAGAGGGAAAGCGCTTTTATAAGCTGCAATTATCACAAAGTCTAGAATTTACACTGCATATTGATATGAATGCACATAACAGTAAAGTTTCACAAACACTATTCTTTTTTTAAACCATGATGCATTTTTAGGCAGCACAATTGTTTTAACACTGATAAAATACTGAAGAAGCGTTTATTCAGCAGCAAATCAGCATATTAAAACTAAAATGAAATCAGAAAGATAACGGTTTACACTGACGCAATGCTGGAAAAATAGCTTTGGCATGGAAATTGTATATAAATCAGTTATTTTAAATTGTAATAATAACTTTTGGTATTTATTATAATGTTTTATTAAACAGTTGATCAAATAAATGCAACATTTATGAGATTTCCTTCAAATCATATGTATTAAAAAAAATTGACGGTCAGACACCCCCCTCCCCCCACTGAACGTGATTTCGGCGTCTGTCAGCCCCCAGTTTTTATTTTTATTTTACTTTTCTTTTGGGTGGATCTCAGGATTTGTTGTATATAGTTCACTATCTAAATGTTAATAAAAATATTAAAAAAACATTTAAAAAAAGAATAATAATAATAATGCACATTAAAATTAAAAGCAAGAACGAAGTCATGACATGTGAAAGCATATTTTGTAAATGACTTGCATCAAGTCAATCGAAAAAAGAAAATACGAGAAATAAAATCTCAGCGTGGTTTAATGTGTTCATGACTGACTCTAGTTCATCTCTGCTGGTGACCTGTTTGTCACAATAATGCAAGAAAATAGCTCAAATAATCCTGCTGTCATTTGGACAAAACACATTTTTCAATAAAAATGTAAAATACAGGTTCATGACTGGTAATAAATATTTATAGCCTGTACATATTCTGTAAAATAATAATATTTGAGAGCCTGCTTACGTCCGTATCCAGTCTTGCGCCTCACGGTCAGGTTGACGTGACCCTGTTTTGCAGCTTGTTGCATGAGCTGAACGACGAGCTGATGAGATTTTCCAACAACGGCCGTTCCATCCACGCAAATTAGCTCATCTCCTGATCGCAGACGCCCATCTTCATCGGCAGCTCCATATTTCACAATGTGGCCAATATAAATCTATACAGACAAGAGATAGGGAAAGAAAGTTAGTAAGAGTTTTGAAACAACTAGCAAATCTCGGCCAAACTTCATCGCTTCAGCATTGTCTCAAGGGGTTTTTCTTCACTGAAACACTGACAATTGTGTTTATTTTAGGTCTAATGGTTGCAAAATGTTTTCCAAACTGTAAAACATCTTTGGGATTTCTTACACCCGTTTACCAGGCGAGAAAAGCAGTATTTTGTGTTTCGTTCTTTAAGGAGTAGAGTCCAAGAAAAGCGGCTCATCAGTTCAAAGCAGTAACGTGGCCTCATTAAAGGAATGATCTGGTGGTCTGGGAGATATTTTCTGACTGATCGAGGCTGTACTGCACAGATCAAAGCTTTTGTCAACCTACACACAGGGCAGATGCTTTCACTGGGGAAAAGTTTTGCCAAAAGCTGAGTGTTTGTAATGCGCCGGGTACTTTTCACAGAGAAATGGGTATCGAGCACAAGCTGTGAATACTGAATCGGAGAATTCAGCCAAGCTTGGACTATTATATTTGGAAGATCTTCAAAGGGTCTATGTTTATTGGGTGCCTTTTGGAAAAGTTAATTTATAAACAGCCTTAAAAATGACACATTCTGTCTGCTGTTATGACCAATTAATATAAACAATTTAATAACTACAGGTTAACATTTATATCAAATATTTAGTTTTGGGCACATTATAATATGACATGAATTCTTAAATGCAATAACAAGTCATGTTACTGGTAATGGAAACTTTCATGGAAACATTAGTAATATATATTCAATACATAATTTACAATCGTTACTTAATCGTTTTTTAATTTTTTTTTTATTGCCAGGTTCTGCTGGTTGACGCATTTGCTAAAGCCAATTGTAATCGTTTGTTTTGGTTCAATTTGGAATTTCCCCAATCCTTGCAGAGCCAGAGGGATCAGAGTGAGTGCTCCTACTTGGCCTCCCCCTGATCCACTTAATCGTTTCTTAATAAACAAATATTATTCACATAAAAACATACAAATAACAACAATACCATAAAACAAGGGTGTTAAACTAAGTTCCTGAAGGGCCACAGCCCTACACCGTTTAGTTCCAACCCTGCTTCAACACACTTGCCAGTAGGTTTTAAACAAGCATGAAGGATTCAGTTAGTAAGATCAGGTGTGTTTAATTAGAATTGGAACTAAACTGTGCAGAGCTGCGGCCCTGCAGGAACTGAGTTTGACACCTCTGCCATAAAAGTTCAAATAAGATCTTTTAATTTAGACAAAGATAAATATAAAAAAGATATAAAATAGCGGATAAAAGATTATTATTTTTAAGTTAAAACAAAAACTAACTAAGACTGGATTATAACTGATCACTTAATGAGCCCTATCATACACCCAGTGCAATAATGCGCAAGACGTGTTTCTATTTTCAGACCAGCGCAACCTTAATTTTCTTGTTTTTTCGCCACATTGTTTAAATAGCAAATCCATTTTGCAGTCTAGAAAAGAAGTGTGTTAAGGTGCATTGTTGGCGCGTTGCTATTTTGAGGAACTAAAATAGCTGAAAGCAGGTCTAAAGTCCAGTGAATTGCGCATTAGTTGTGCGCCTCGCTTACACATTGCTTAAAATGCGCATGATGTACAGCAATACACAAATATCTTTACAAATTAAAAAGAATTAAAGGAATAAAATATTACAAATTTATATTACAATTTATTACTTTCTACATAAATATAAAACCCACTGCCTCCATGCCTTCTTCATGGCTTTTTTCAGTTTATTCACGACAACTTGCTTTTCTAAAATGTTAATGTTATTATTATTAGTAGTAGTAGTAGTATTTATTATATGCATATTTATATTTGTTTTATTAAAAACAAGTTTAGATTTGTCCACCTGGGTTTGGACCATATGTGGCATAAGATGTGTGTTTGGATATAACTTGGATATAATTTTTTGACCACACTTCTTTATTATTGTTCATTTATTCGTTTGCTGGAAATTAGAACTGAATTTAGAAATAGTTTTGAAACAAATCTTTGCACTTAACAAAAAAAAAGTAATTATGTAGGCTAATAGACGCCTGTGCATATAACACCATTTCCTTATCCACAAATGAGAGAAAGAGAAAGTGAAAGTAAAGGCCGATTGGAGGAGACTCATTCTTTATCCTTGCGCTGCAGATGGTTTGTTTAACTGTTTTCTCACTAGTGAAGCATTCAGTTTTTCCACTCACCAAGTCCGCTCTGTAAATAGTAAATGCGCCATGGAGCGACGCAACTGACTCTTAAATGGATGAGACTCTGGTTTATTCTCAAGACACACCCATAGAGAATAAGCACAACCCTGTTAGACCATGTGCTGTGGCACAGAGCATATTTTTCCATCCTTAAATTAGCAGAAGTTGATTCGGACACGCCCTTAATGCTTTTGCACTCTGCACTTTAGACTTTGCGCCTAGATCGTTAAAATAGAGCCCAATATGTTTAGATGGACAACAACAAGACACCCCACAGGAAATAATTCCATCAACTACTCATAACCACAACTACTCATAACCACAACAATTGCATGAATAAATATCAATAAATGTCTAAATTAATGAACACAATACACAAATTAGTCCTGTACTCACCGGCTCACCAGGTTCATTTCCTCCCAGGATCCTGAATCCAAAGCCGGTATCTTTCCTCCACAGGAAGATATCCTGCTCCTGGTAATCAGGCACTGAAAAGAAGGAAAAATAGCTTGAGAGCAGCAGAATGACACACCAGCTTTGATTTACACCCCAATTCTCCTCCTATCAAGAACAGCTGCCGATCAAGGTGGCGAAAAATTTGGCATCTTATTCTCTCACATCTTGATTTTTCTTCTAATTGCTTCACACCAACGAAGATGTAATATAATAGCTGCTCTGCTCTAAAGACTTCACACAGCATAATCCGATTAACAGGTAAGAAAATGAGAAGCACTGACACACGTGTGCTTCAGTCTAGATTAGAGATCAAGTGAAGTGGAAGAGAAAATCCAGAGGTCTTATGAAGCAGCTTCACACCTTCCCCAACCCACAGCACTTCCATGTTAAATCAGTCAGGATCAAAAACTCCCTCTCTCTTTTACAGACATCAGAATTGTTTCAGCTTTTACATTATTGACCCTGCTAAGGGTAATGACAATGACATAATGACAATTATGCCTGTTAAGTAAGAGATGAGCTGCAAACCATGGATATTTTTGATGCAGTGTTCCTACTGGTGATCTTTATTAAACATGCTTGCCTTAAAGAATGGGTCACTACATATGGGTTGTTGACATGATGTAACATTTAACAAAAATTAATGTAATTAGTGTTGTCATCATTTGAAAATCAGTAAATGTCTTTGTCTTTCATAAAGCTCTTCTTATAAAAAACTGCTGGGTTATTAAATGTTTTAGATTTTTAAGGAAAATATCAAAAATATCCTATATGGTGTGACGTCGACAGCTCCAATTAATAAAAAAAAAAAAAATCATAAAATCCTTAATAAACACTTTGGCCTAATTTTACACATTTTTTTCATCCATTTATTTTTAAAAACAAAAGAACTTGTTATAAAAACTGCTGGGTTATTAAATGTTTTAGATTTTTGAGGCAAATATCAAAAATATCATATATGGTGTGACTGCCTACAGCTCTAAAAAACAAAAACAAACAAAAACAAAACATAAAATCATTAATAAACACCTTAGGTCTAATTTTACAATCTGTTTTCCATCCAAATATTTCTAAAAACAAAAGAATGGATACTTTTTGCCACTAAAAATCATGTCCTCTGCTGTGACAACATATGCTATATTTAAATCAGACAAATCCATGGAAGACTATCATTAGTGGAAGGATCCCTTTTAAGATCATGTGACTTTTTAAGTTTTTGTCAGAATTTTTTACAACCACTATAAAAATGTTAAGTTTTAGTGTCCTTTGGTGTGAAGCACCTATTTATTGCAAATGTCCAACAAGTTAAAAAAGTACAAAATATTATTCATAATTTCATATAAAATAAATAGAACTAAACGAAGATAACTCTTACTACCTTGTATATTATCAAGAGCCTTTTTCCCACTCAATTTGTCTTCAAAAGTGGGGCTTTAAAAAAACAAAAAAAATTTACTGCCTATTTTTTCAGCAACCCATGTGCATGTCTTTGCTGCAACGTTATTGAAATGCAGCTACATGCTGATGAACTGTAATTTACTGTAACAGAGAGAGGAAGCAGAAAGGCTCCAGACACATACAAAATGGCTGCTGCTTGGGCAATTTTCCCACACCATTCGATCTCCATTAGGCAGCAAGGACGGTTGTGGCAGATTCTGCAAATTGTGTGCATTACGGCAAGAATAGACCTTCAACTTCCATTCATTTGTGGTAAAGCCTCACAATGCGGCTGCTCACTGAGTTTATTGGACTGAATGGTTTTGAGGTAGTCCAGAAATGTCAATCAGTTTGTCAATCATTTATATCTCAATCTTTTCAAGGACTGCGACAGTGTTTTCTAAGGATGAAATAGGCTCTTGTGATCCATTCTTCTGAAGTAAATCAAAAATATATTTGACGCAAAGAGTGAAGCGCACTTCCTGCGAGTGGAGAAATGACTAATGATTTGGTTCTTTGGTTAGGTTAGATTCAGTTCTTTTAAGGGCTATTATCAAAAGTTTGTAAAAACATGTTTTACCACAAGCTTTTAAACTTTATTATAACATGTAAATAAAGTCTAATTTACAACCAAATAACTATTGATTTGGATATATTTAATGAATCCAAACAGGCACAAGAAGTGCAATTTGACTCCTGAATGAATTACTTCACCTGTCAATGACTCCTTAATTTGATAATACTTGATGAGTCAGGAATCAAATTCACATGGCATAATCATTGTAGTCCAATTGTCAAACAAATGACTCTAGAGAGTCCATTTCCTTGAACGAATCTTTCAAATGTTGTAAAAATATGTACTGTAACAATTGAGTCAACATTTTTTATGGAAAAAAACTGTTTGACAATCTAATTTTATATTTTTCACGAAAAGGGAAAAGACTTAAAACAAGTGTTAATGAAACTGTTAATGAATCTAAATACTTAAGAGTCGACAGAAGTGAAGCGGTTAAATTCTTCTCAAGTCTCATCCACAGCCACAACATCTTCCTTCTTGAGGGATTTACTAATGAATGACTCGAACAGAAGCAGACACAATGAAGGCACTTCAAGTTACAGTAACAGAATTTTCTAAGCCAAACACTGGAGCACTTTGGATCTATTCATGAATCAAACAAGGCACAAGAAGTGCAATTTGACTCCTGAATGAATGACTTCATCTGTCAATGATTCCTTACTTTGATAATACTTGATGAGTCAGGAAACAAAATCACATGGCATAATCAGTGTAGTCCAATTCTCAAACAAATGACTCTACAGAGTCCATTTTCTTAAATGAATCTTTAAAATGTTTGTAAAAATAGATACTGTAACAATTGAGTCAACATTTTATAGAAAAAAACAGGTTTGGCTATCAAATTTGATAAAAGGGGAAGCACTTGAACTGTTAATATAATCGTTAATGAATCAGAATACTTAAGAGTCGACAGAAGTGAAGCGGTTAAATTCTTCTCAAGTCTCATCCACAGCCACAACATCTTCTTTCTTGAGAGATTTACTAATGAACAACTCGAACAAAAGTAGACACAATGAAAGCACTCAAAGTTACAGTAGCAGAATGTTCCAAGTCAACTGGAGCACTTCATTGCGCAGCATCTTAACTTATCCACTGAAGGAGACTCTTGTTAATTAGCCCCTCTGCTCTGGCACACATGAAAGTAGTATAGGATTCACTGTCTTCCACCACTACCAATTATATGCACATTTGTCAGAAGACGTGTTCTGGACGCGTTGGAGCGCAAGAACGTGCTGATGCCAGGGAGGAGTGTAATTGGTCAGAAGTGCCTCGCCGTTCACGTCGTCTTCTCGCTGGCGGTGAGTGAGTAGGCGAAAGCAAAGTGAAGGAAAGAAGGAATGGGAAAGGCTAATGAATAGCTTTTGGATGTACAGATGACAGGTTCATCTGAACACAGCTCTCTGATCACAAACAGACACAGTGGATTGGAACTGATGGCTAATGGTTTACATTAGCTTTGGACAGCTATTTGAGGACTGAAAGACTGCAGAAGCACTCAAAGGGATGTTTGATGTAAATGGACTTCTTGGCGGGCTCGCTACATTTCAAATATATAAATGACTTAACGTCCACTATTTAATAATGGAAGATTTGGAAACTGTAAGTTGAAAATCTACATTTTGTCGATGTCTTGAAATTAGAGTAGGCGGTTAAATCCACATAAATTGGCAACTGCTCTGATTTCAGTCAAATCCAACCATATAATATTGTTTACACAAAGTTAAATAATATTCTGCAAAAAACATTGACCCAGATGTTATTGAGTTACCCTAAAGCAGTGTTTCTCAACCACCTTCGTGAAGGACAACTAAAACTGCATGTTTTGGATGTCTCCTTTGTCTGTCACACCCATTACAGGTCTTGCAGTCTCTGCTAATGAGCTGATGATCTGAATCAGGTTTAGTTAAGGAGACATGGAAAATGTGCAGTGCTAGTGGTCCTCCAGGAACAAGGTTGAGAGACACTGCCCTAAAAAAAAATCTGTCATCATTTATTGACCCTCATGGTGTTTCAAAACTATTAATGATTCTTCTAAACACAAATAATATTTTTAATCAAATCGTTCTTGTTCACCCAATCCTCTGGCACTTCAAGTCTTTCATAAAGAGATCAAAAAATAAATCCAAGAAAAGTAAGTCGTCTGAAGAGGCATCCTCGCTTTTAACAAAAGTAAACTAAATTTAGGGTTAGAAAACTCTAATTTGGTCAAAGAAGGTCAAAAATGTTTGCTAGATGTGTAAGAACCAATGAGACACATTTGAGCTTCTACAAGAACCAATGATGTTTAATCTCTCACAGACATGGCTGAGCATACATATTCGCTGATTTATATTTATGTTAAGTACAGCTAAAACTAAATATATTTATTATAATGCGAGTGGCTTTCTTCAGAAGATTTTGATTGCATGACTCAATTCATTTTTTGATCTCATTTAAAATAATTCAAAGAGTCAAATGTCTCAGATTTGATCAAAAATACCTTAATTTGTGTTGTAAAATGACTCTAGATAACTTCTAATAGACATTAAACATGAGAGTGAATAAATGATCAGTTTAAATGGCAAAGCAGAAAAACCTGGTAAAAACCAACCAACCAGCCATGATATCCCATTACCAACCAAATCTAAGGAAGAGACCCCAGTGATCCGCTGCCAAGCACCCACCACCGGAATTCCATATTACTTACGCCTACTTTCATACATGCTCCTGGACTGGGCCCAGATTTTAAAGGGATCTGGCTTCTTTTGGAGAGTTCCGTCTACTGGAGGGTCCTGGGGCAGGCTGGGCAGGGGCTGGGATGGGGGCGGTGGGGCGGCCGACTCGTTGAGCAGGGCCTGGGAGGCGTGGAGAGGAGAGTCTGTGTGGATGCTGCGCTGACTGGACACGCTGTGCTGGGAGCTGCCCTGACTGTCCTTGCGCTCCAACTGTTGCTGTTGGGAGGGGGGTGGAAGAGAGCGGAAACGTGAAAAACGTGAAAGTAAGACAATACAGAACAACCTTGCCAGCATCTTGAAGATGGACTGGAGGCATTGAATAAAGAAACAAAGAGGTGGGAATGAATTGGTTGAAGGACAGAATGACGCACAACTCTCTTTACATTTCAGTAAGGATTCATTTAAGCTTTATGAGGATTACATCACATCTCGTTGTACTATTTTGCCTCAAGCATTATTCAGTCTTCATTATTTTAGTTTATAAGTTTGAATTATAAAAGGTCATTTTATGCTTAATATGAATATACTAAATGTGAATATTAATAGTAATATAAAAGTAATATAATATAAAATAAAATAAAATAAAACAAAACAAAAAAAAATTATATAAAATAAAATAAATAATAAAATGGGGTCCAAAAAGTCTCAAATTAAAGTCTAAGACTTTAGGGTTAATATGAATGTACTAAATGTGAATATTATTAGTATTACTAACTCAAATAAAATAAAATAAAATAAAATAAAATAAAATAAAATAAAATAAAATAAAATAAAATAAAATAAAATAAAATAAAATAAAATAAAATAAAATAAAATAAAATAAAATAAAATTAAATTAAAATTGTTAAAAACTGAAATGGGGGTCTAAGACTCTTAAAATCTAATTTAAAAATGGAAATAAACTGTATTTTAGAAGATATAAATAAAGCAACATTCTATTGAAGCAATACTTCACATTCTGCACTATTTCTAGGTCACAAATCAAATAAGCAAATCAGAGAGACTGACCATGTGACTACTTTGTACAGATGGTCAGATGTCCCAAGATGCTTTTTGGATTATTCTCAAATTGGGGATAACAAGATCATCAGGTTTTACACAAACTTACAGCTTGCTTACAGATGCTGTTACCGTCACTCAAATTTTAGGATGAATATTTTAAATAAATGCATATTTGTTTTAAATAGGCTGCAAATGCTTATTTCATGAAATAAATTGTAGTTTTAAAATATTAAGAGAGGAGCTTTTTAATGATTTCTCCTTTACCAAGTCATCTGAAGTTCTCTTTAAACCCACGCACACACCTCTGCGTCCTTTTACATCCCAGCACAACCCATGAATCTGTGGTGCATTAGAGCCAGAAAGAAAATACAGAATCCAGCAATAAAAAAAATAAATAAATAAAAAAAATTAGACCCCAATCCAATAAGTACCTAATAAATCCATCCAAATAAAAAAGAGGCCATTTGAGAATTGAGCGATGCTTGTCTGGCATTGAGAAGTCATACAAGCATAGAATCCATTTCAACAAAGTAGAAATAAAAAAACACACCAAGGCTGCCATTTTAACAGTAGAACACTGATTATTATCCAAACTGTCCAAAGACTCAATCTATTATCAACAGGCTGGTGGAATATAGAAAGTTAAATTAAAAACACTTTCTGAATCTGCTGGTTTTTGGGTAATCATTTGTGGGCTGTTACAGGTCATTCATGTGACCAATAAAACCCTCTTCCCAGGGGTGAACACCACCCTCAAAACCCTGACCACATGGCACCAGTGTCCACCAACGAGGCATTTGCATCAAAGTCAGATTCTCTCTCAGGACAGTAACACTGTAAAAGCTCTGAACACCAGACCAATGTCAACAACATAAAGAAGCGCATCAACAAAAAGGATAGTAGAAAAATCAAGATTAAAACATCAGTACTCACCAGTTTGGGGCTCTTCTTCGCAGGTGCCACCCCTACAGAGAACGAAAGAGACAGAAATATTAATTGTGTGCACACAAAGATTTCACCTTCCCCACAGGCACAGATCTGAAAGCAATCCCAAGACAGATGGATGACTCCAATCAGGGCGCGTGGTGGTGGCGGTGGTGGTGCGGCGGCAGCAGCCCCCTTTCTCTTTCCGTTTCTGCGCTCATTCCTTTACTCCGACAACCATAAAGAGGGCAGCACGGACCATCCACATCAGAGGACCGACCCCCATTACCCTGATTAAATTCTAAGCAGACCCCATGAACTTAAAGGGACAGTTCAGCCAAAAATGGATGTACTTTTATGAAGCATAAAAGAAGATACTTAAGAAAATGTCCTAGCTGCTCATTTCCATACAATCAACTAGCACTAGTTTTTCAACAACAACAACAACAGAAAAATAAACAAATAAAAGCAGCCAGGACATGCGATTCCAGAAATTGAATTTCAGGTAGAACGATCCCTTTAAACCTACCAGACACTGCGCGAGAGATGAAGACAGAAAAAGAAGAGAGCGACAGATAGAGAGAACCAACGAGACACAGGAAGAGAAACAGAGAGGGGCTTATGCCCAGACAGGTGCTAAGCTATTACCCATGGAGAAGGAGTCCAAGATACTGAACATTAAATTATAGGCAACGGTCAGTTCCCCTCTTACTGAAACCATCTTCCAGCGTCCCTGCCCCTCGCGACGTTGCTGCCGAAGGATCCTGCATCTAGAGCCAGTGCTTGATTCTCCTGTCTTTTGAGCTTCTCTTTTTTCTCTCCCTCTCCCTCTCTCTCTCTCTCCTTCTTCTCTTTCGCCCTCCCCCTCCTCGTTTCGATGTGCATCACCCTCGCTCTGTCTTCATGTGTTTGCTCCTTCTCTCCCCGACGCCAGCGTTCTTCGCCCTCGCTTTACCATCAGACTCCCTCCTCCGAACATCATTTCCCTCCCACTTCTACATGCGTCGATGGACCATCGCCCCCTCCCACGTCTCCACATCTGACAGGCCACGCATAAATTATGCATTCAAACATAAATAGATGTGCACGTCATTTATAAAATAAAAAAAAGACAGGAAAAAAGATATTCATTAGCATTTCGCAGCTGGTTGTGTTTCACAAGATCTAAAAGGGTGTATGTGATCGGTCCTCTGATTTCAGTCTGGCCTAAAAAAAAAAAGGCTGCTTATTGTGAAGCCGTTCCCTTGAGAGCAAGTCGTCTGCGTGTGAGCCTGCCCACGGTAACACACATGCGCACTCGTGCAATTTGTTACAAGCAGCTCGTCCTGCACACATCATTCTCTCTTTTGCTTTTTATTCTCATACAATTCCAGGTATTCAATTTTCTATTGTCCTTTCCGCCGCAAATTGACCTGTCCCATCAAGCCCTGCCCCCAGCCTGACTCATTATCCCCCAAACAAACATCACCATCCTCTGCAGTCTGCCGCCTCCCTCCTCCGCTTCTCTATGCCCATCTCCACTACAGTCCATTAATTGTTAAAAGTTTCTGCAGCATCGCTACTTGGCCCCTATGCTAAAACACACTGCTTTTTCTTGTTTATGTATTCACGTCAAATCTTGCAAAAATTGGTTGTTTGTTAATGCAGATTTTTGTAAAAACTGTTTAGATCCCCAGATATTTATTTATAGTATTTATTTGTTATTTAATTATAATTAAATTGTATTTATTTGTAATATTTGTGAGCAAACTTTTAAATCTAATTTGTCTAACTGATTGTTCATGTTAGTTCACCGTAACATCAGCATTTACAAATACAACTTTCCATATTATATTGCTGCTCAGCATATATGAAGACACCAGTCACAAATCTATCTTTTAAATTCATATTTTTAATAGGAAGCTATACAATATTATATTTGTGCTTATACATTAGATTAGTCAGTACTGAAGCTAAATCTAGAGCTTATTTAACAAAATAATTTATGATAACAGTCCAAAAACTTGTACACCCAAATTTATATGTTAAAGAAAAATATTAAATACGCATTAAAAAAAGAGGAGAAATGAAGAAAAGCTAAAAAATGTTGAAATTTTGTAGGTTGTAATTTATTTTTTGCAATTTTTGCATTTTTGCTTGAATTTAATTGTATTATCTTTCGATTTCTAAATATGCTCAGTGACTAAAATAATATATTAATAAACATATCTGTTTAATAAATCTGTTTTGTTCAAATGCACCAAAATACATTGCCTATATTCCCTGAGAAATGGATAAAACTATTAATTTTCAAAATGGGGTGTACTCATTCATGCTGAGCACTGTATATGTATTAATAAAAGCTGAATTTATGAATATTTTCGATAAAAGTGTTTACTGTGTAAACGCTTATTTCACCCTAAAATTAAAATTCTTATGTTGGACCAAACCAATAAGAAATGTGCTATTATTTCAAGAAGATATTTTAAATTAACTTAAGCCACTGTAAATCTGACCCTACAAAACATCTATATGGAGATCAAAAATAACTGCACATGAATTAAGCAGTTCACGTAAAGGCTTATGAAGAGACATAAACACTTTCTATGATGCGCACATTAATTTAAGCTTTTCACATCAGCTAATAAAGCTTAAAGCATTGAACTTTGATCCTGGGAGCTAGCATAACCAATGATGTTAATTTAAGAACCAGTGAGGTTTGTTCTTGTGCGTCAAGCAGGTATTGTCTCTGTTCATGTTTGCTGATTGATGTTTATATAAAAGCTAAATTTGAATCTAAAATTAGAGCATTCATGACCTTTCAGAAGACAAAACCACTTGAATTATTTTAATTTATTTTTTAATCTCTTAATGAACCCTCTTCATTCGGGTTTCAGAGATGAACAGCAGTCTTAAGGGTTTGGAATAATGTGAAGGCGAGGACGTGATGACAAAAGTCCAACTGTGGGGTAAACTCTTTATAACTGATGCTAAAATATCTTAATCTTACTGTAAAATATGGTTTGAATTAACATTAAAGATCTTCACTAAAGTTTCCCTGTTGAATTCAATTTGTAAAATTGATTCAGCTAAACGCTGGTGATTCATGTGATCTCAAGTGTAATTTCAGTAATATTTTTCTGGCTCAGAACAAACTATTCCTCAGTTGCACGGCAACAAGCAAACATTAAAAAATAAATGAATCCACGTTATTATTGAGAATTTAAGAGTAGATGTGCTGGTCATATTTTACAACTCATGCAGCGTGTGTCTGGAGGTCGTTGCTTATAGAGGAGAGATCCTGCCTAATACCTTGTAATCAATCAATCCATTTCACTTTACTGGGCACATAATGGCTTTATCTGAATCTCATAAAGTTGTGCTGCTTGCTGAATGAAAAGCAAACAAAGTGACCAATGCATTAAAACTGAATGACTCTTATTGTGATTGCCGCTCAACTCTTGGACCCGTTTCAAATCCTACCGTCATGCACTTTGAGGTAATTTTAAACCCCCTGCCATTTCCTCTCCTCATTGCTTTGTGCACGACTAATGCCATATGAGTTCAACATCTGAACCAATCCGTTATTAATTCAGAAGCTTGAGCAGAACAGCAAAGAGCTGTGATCAGACATATTCACTTCAGCACAATGTTCAGAAGTCATGAAAATGAAGTTAAATAATTCAGCTCACGTCTCAACCCAAATTGTGAGTATGAGAAACTAAGCCAGTTAATCAAACCCAAACGGACTCCATAACACTGTTAAACATGCCATCGCAGGTCAGCAGGAGCACCGGCGACAGGTCAGCGTGAACCGTGTCAGGCACAGAGGAGACTAATAAGAAGGTTTAGCAGGAGAAGATTATGATACACAGCATGTACACGTGCATGTGTGTGGAGCATGAAGGAAGCGAAGGGTTTTGTACTGGACCCCCCTTCCTTGGCCAGGCTGATAGGAACAGATTCTTACGGTCTGGACCATCTGCCAGTGATGCAGTCTGACATGTAGAGGAATGAAAGACAGTCTCTGAGGAAGACTGCATGAACATGAGCCTGTGGTGTGGAGAGCCTGACACCAGATGCAAAGCCATTTTCATGCAAGATTATTGCTAAACACGTAGGTAGACAGCATTCTAAGGCATCAGAAGCACACCCAAAATGAAGCCTGGTACAAAAGATAGGTGACTTAATTGTGCTGCCTTTTAGGATAACTCATTTTAGCATCAATGTTGCTTTTCTGTAACCCCTAAGACCCAACTAAGTGGGAAATGCAGAGAAAATGGCTCCTGAATACGCTTATATATCATTGAACACAACCCACACAATGTCAGGGACACCCAGACTAATAAGCGTAGGTTTAATTTTTTTTTGCTCCTCCACATTGAAATCAGTCAATGTGATGTTGACCAATGAGAGAGTAGAAGATCTTCTATGTAGTGTACAGATTTCAAATGTGGGAAAACATGTGGGATTATATTGGGTCATTTCAAGCAAAGATAATACTGAAAATATGTATCAAATTCTGATATTTTCTTACAGTAGTAGTTGTATACACTTCAGTACAATTTGTTTATGATAATAGACGTGCACATTTATTTAACTTCTTTTTTTATAGGAATAATAAATGATGCAGTCATGCACATGTTTTGACAGTTAATATGACGTTGATTTGATTCTGAATAATTGAATATTAATCAGATGATGTCATTACACTGCTGTGTCGTCAGCCAATCGTTGCATTGCTGATCATAATTTCATTGGTTAATAGATCTGTCCTTCACAACACACGTAGCGATCTCAGATCAGTTCATCCAGACATTTTAATCTGATTCACGAAATTGTTTGAAGAACCAAATTAGCAAGAGATCAGTTTTCAAGATTAAAAGGTCCAGGATTTGTCAAATTATCTTAGATCATTGAAGCGAGGTACCAAGAACGGACCCCCAGTGCTGCTAGATGGAATTATGTGCCTTATGCTTTCTTGAGTTTTGTTAATGTACTTTATGGAAGTCAGTAACAACCTCTGCCTTCTCTATGACATCACACTTGTCAGATGGATTATGATTGGCTCGCCTACCACTTTAAATATTCACTTTTAAAAGATGGATTTTGCTCAGCTGTTGCCATTGTGCTGTTGTTGTTTTTCACTCATCAGCATATTGTTTCTCATGAAGTTATCGCTATAGTCATGACATATATTTTCTCAAGTAATAGAAATACTAATAAAACATTATAGATATAATGGCAGTTAATGCCCAAAACTGAAATGTGCTTTTCATTAATAAACTTTGACAAGTCCAGTGAAAATTCCATGATGGCAGAACAATTTTACATTTGTTACACGATGATGTATTGTTAAAATATAAAGTACAAATGGATTATTAGACAAAATCATGAATTTCACCATGTTCTATGATACATTTAAAATGATCACTCCATATCCAATAACCAAAAAAAAACCCCCAAAACAATTGATAAATCAAAGATGAAAGACAAAATGGGAGATGTCAGTTTAAACGGATGAATGGAACGATGGATGGATGGATGGATGGATGGATGGACGAATGGATGGATGGATGGATTGGTGGGTGGGATGGATGGATGGATTGGATTGGACTGGGTTAGATTGGATTGGGATGGATGCATGGATGGATGGATGGATGAATGGATGGATTGACTTGTGGGTGGGATGGATGGATTGGTGGGCGGGATGGATGGATTGGTGGGTGGGATAGATAGATGATTAGATTGGATATGGATGGATCACTCAGTAGTAAAAAAGAAATCAATTCAGATCAGTTTTGGGTCCAGTTTCTCACATAAAGTGTTATTTGTGTGCAGCTATTGCCACTGTAGAGTGTTTCAAATTGTTCCCCTGACAGTTACAAAACGGCCTAAGAATATAACTGCCTGTGTAGGCTGCTCACTAAGCATTAGAACACAGCTCATGTGTGCACAGTTATAACTGTGTGTACATTAGTATGGTCTTAAAATGACATGGCCTGCAATCGGAGGTGACAGGCATGAGGTGATGTTAAAATAGCCTAGTGCATCGGCACACAAAGATATATCTCTGACAGCTTCAACAACGTCCCCTTTATTGCTTATGTGGACTCGGTCGGTCCGCACAAACATGCCAATCAAAAATCATTCAACTGTAACACATAATGAAAGAATAAGATGCAAAGTGGACATGAAAACACCTGTCTGTCTGCCTGTCTGTCTGTTCTCATCGCCTGCTGGCATTTGTTCCAGTATGTGATGTGTCCGCATGTTGTGTTCAAGACAGACCCGTCCGCTTTATCATTTTACCAGGAAACCCCACCGCAAAGTGCAGCAGAGCATCGTCATGGAAACAAGGTGTGAAAAGGTATGATTGGTGGGTTTTATGCTTCACCCCTTAAGCAAAGCAAAGGGTGAGCAGTCGGAGAGAAGACGCACAACTGTTATCTAAACACATTTTTTGTTCCACTAAAAATAAACACTTTGATTTAATTCAAAGCCAGAGAATCGCTTTTCCGAGACCGTTTCTATCCTGAGAATTTGCTACACCATTCATTTTCACCCACTGGACAATTCAGCAAAAATTAATGCAAAAAATAGAAAAGAAACTTCCTTTAAAACATTAAATCAAGTTACTTTTGAACACACCACTAATCATGCTTGTTTATCTTTTCCGCGCTGTTTTTGTCCAGCCAGATAAGAAAAATGAGACGGCAATGCAGTTCCATGGTAAAAAAAAAATGAAAGCTTAGATTAATTCCCCCTGCTGGATTAAAGGCCGTTCTGACCAAGGACAATAACTGTAACGATTACTGTAAATACAAAACTTTAATAATCAATCCATTTCTGTGTTAAAGATACAAAATATGAATAATAACAGTGACTTAAACAAAACAGACTTTGTAAGAAACATTTGATTTAAATGAAAATGAGTCCAATGATAAAGCACTAATTAACACTACAGTGGCAGTCATTTTGACCATTTTTAACATTTTTAAACTTAAGGCCCAAGGTGTTTTTTTAAATATTTGGGCTTATTGGAGCCTAATTAGAATAAAACCTAAGTATCATCTTTTGATATGATCTACTTTTAGAGAAAAAGGATGTCCATAAAGCACTTTAACCTGACTGTTTTTTAATGCATATATAACATAGATTTTTCTTTTAACATGTTTTGACTATCAGAGAGTAAAAACTAAATTTTTTGCCCATTTTGAACAGTTGAAAATAGTATTTAGAGCATTTCATATGCTGTAAAACAGTTGCAGGATGACACTGTATGTCTTTAACAAAATATAAAACATTCAAAGTATTTTAAATAGCCACTTAAGAGCTAAAATGTGCTGTCCACGTATGTGGCCAGTAAGCCCTATAGGAGGTTAATTTAATAACTTAGCCAAAATAAAACCCATATAACTATAGCCCTTGCCTATCCTAAATGATTCATTCATTTTCATTTATCTTAGTCCCTGATTTCATTCTAAAATTGTTTTATTAAATTCACAAAACACAAAAGAGTTCTGAGTGTTTCTATTGTGAATAGCCATAACTCTAGCTTTGTTTCCATCCAAAGATGTGAATTAAATTTATGCGCATAACTGGAATATCGCATATAATACATGCGAATAAAGCAGCGCTTCCATCCAACGAGTCAAAAAGAACAAATCGTCACTTTCTGATTAACTGGCGGCAAATATCGACAGTAAAAATGGAATTTGCTGTAATACGAGAAGCTGCGTGAATTTTTTCCTTATTTAATAAATGATTGTGCCTCAGATGACAGTATGCTGACACGCAATGAATGCATAGTGTCATTTGAAGGCATCTGAGTACAGACGCTCTCGACAATTCTGGAGTAATTAATAATTTAATAACTCTAATACTGAAATGGCTAAGGTGTTTCAGAATGACCAAAACAACATTTCAGATGTTTTACAAAATGTTCGTCCATTCACACACATTTTTATCTTTTCCAATCAGATAAAAAGTTTATCCTGCTTTGTTATGCGCATATGTTTTATGACATTTTCTAAATTTATGTGCATCTTGCCGTTTCCATCAACCAATTATACCCACATATACAAAATGCGCATAAAAATAGGTGGATGGAAACATAGCTAATCAGTCAAATTGACCACATGCATTTCAGCATATCCAACTTTTCCTGTGTCTTTGAATATGTTTTTCTAGCAACTTTCTGCTAACAAAAACATAACTTTACTCTAGACATGTCTTTTAAAACAACACTTTTTTTTACTTTCTGTCCAACTTGCAAACAATGTGAGGTACACACATTCAGGGGCGGTCTAAAGAGAAGGGGAATGTGTTGTAACCATGCAATGCATTCTGGGTATTCAGGACAAGAGAGTCTGATTGCCATTGATCTCTATTATTATATTGTATCATATATACAGTGCTCAGCATAATTGAGTACACCCCATTTTAAAAATGAATATTTGTATCAATTTCTCAGTGAATTTAGGCAATGTATTTTGGTGCATTTGAACAAAACAGATTCATTAAACACATATGTTTATTAATATAATATATTTGTCACCAAACATATTTAGAAACTGAAAGATAATACAATTAAATTCAAGCAAAATATTGCAAAAAAAAAAAAAAAATTTACAACCTAAAAAATTTAGTTTTAAAAACTTAAAAAAAAAAAAAAATCTTGATTTTTCCTCTTTTTTAAATTGCCTTTAATATTTTTCTATAACATTTCAATTTGGCTGTATTAGTTTTTGGACCGTTATCAAAAGGTATTATTTTGTTAGATAAGCTCCAAATTTAGCTTCAGTACTGACTAATCTAATGTAACTTCCTATTAAAAATATTATAAATAAATTGTAAAAAATAATTTAAAAAATAAATCAATTTAAAAGATAGATTTGAGAGGGGTGTACTTATATAAAACTGCATTTGTCCACAAACATGGCTGACCACACGTCGCCGTGACGTGGATTTCCGAGCTCTATAACTCGCACTATAGTAGAAAAAAATCTATTTTTAGGGTAATGATTTAGTAGGTATGACGACAGACATTCAAAGCTTAATTCAACACATTTTACCAGAACTTTGAAATGTAAATATGGTGTGACAAAAAAGTTTTATATATGGCCATTCTAGTAGTTTTAGAAACACGGTAGCATTATTTAGAATAGTTTCTTTTATTCTCTGTCAAATAACAAAATAATGTCTGAGTCTGAAACCACCTACTACTCAGTAGGTACTGCATTTGAATTTAAACATACCACTCGGCTGTTAGAAAAGTACGTTCTGTACAGTATGAATGTCAGTAATATGAATGGAACTCGGACGTTCTACGTCTGACATTTTTTCATGATCACATGACCTACCCGCGTGAGTTGCGTTGCTTCACTTACATTCAATAATTCTCTCGCAGGACATCATGGGATAGCGCAATGTGCATTGGATGCACATATCAGAATCTCGCCGGATCAGTAGGTTATCCGGATGAAGCTCGCATACTGTTTTAGCATACTATATAATATGGAAGTATGCGATTTTGGACGCTTCCAATGTTTCCCAAAAGAACTCAGCAATACTTGCAAGATGCTATCTGTTAACATTCAAAGAGAACATACACCCTGCACATCAACCCTGTATCACTCTTGGTTTAACTCTTTTTACAATTTGGTTAATGTTTTCATTTTCCTCTTCCTACGAATAAGCCTTAACAGACTCATTTGGATGCTCGGAGTATCAGCTAATGAGAGCAGACTAGCTGATGTCTGTGTAGAAGCTGGTTTCATATCTGCTGGGGAAATCGAGATGTGTGCTGTCATCGCTGATTGATGACTCATAAAGCCAGCGGATCAGATAGTAGTTTGCACCTTTTCATTTCATCACGCTCTTCTCAAAGCAGCACATTCTGATAAACACCAGCAGAAGGAATCACAATCAGCCTAGAAATGGCCTTCTATATGCTGCGGCATTGAATGTAAATAAATAAACATAAACACGCACGCACACACACTTCAGGAAGAGAGAATGGACCCCTGGGTCACTGACTCGAAGCCATGATGCTTTCGGTTCACAAACACGCATTGTGTTGAACTGATTACCCCAGGCACAACAGATGCATGAATCTGCTTTATACAGAGCATTTGCGAGCGTGACATTTAGACCTGAACATCTGAGAATAATCTAGAGGAATAACTGACAGCGGTCAAGTCTCGTGGGAGAAAAACTGCCAACAATGGCAGCTCAGTGTTGGAAAACACTGGTTTGGATTTATGCTCTGTAAAGCCTTAGATGAGATCATAATTCATGTTTGGTTTTAAAATGATTTTTTCTTAGATCTGTATAGGATCATAACAGTACTTGTGATAATAATTGTTGATCATCAGAAAAGATCAAATATAAAAAAGCAACAATATACTTAACAATGAGGCACGTAATGGAAGTGAATAGGAGTGATCTGTGAATGGGAAAATACTTTTATTTGTTCAGTGTTGTGTATTTTTCTATTTTCTGTGTAGATTATAATTTGACAACTAAATGTCATAAACACTAAAATGACGAAAAAAAGTATGGTTTAAACAGCTTTAAAGCTCAAAAAACACATATTGACAGAAAACAAGTGAAAATGCCTTGATAAAATGATATGCTTCACCTACTGCTTTGAAATCACCTAATAATAATACACATTTTAAAAGATAACTTAATGTATAATTTTAAATATATATATATATATACTGTTCTGTCTGGTTCTCGAATCTGATTGGCTGATAACCGTGCGACGTTCTGCAATATCAGAACTTGTACAGCCTCCTCACCCTTCTGTATTACTCCGTCCACATAGAGTGACAGCAGATCAATAAACTCTCTACACTTTGACAAATATTGCTGCTGTTGGACAACATCATGTACTTTTGGGGCTTTTTTAGGCGAGAATGTTGTTTTAGATTCCATCTGTGCAGTTTATTTATAAGAATAGTTCCTATTTTTTGAATATTTATAATTTCTAAAAAACAGCGCGTCAACATCCTGTCATTGAGCAGAGCAAAGATGGTTGACATTGTCCATCCACAAGATGGAGACGAAAAGATCAGCGTATTCAAAACCTTATAAAAATGGTGACTTTCTTAGTCAATCTCTCTCTCTTTTGTATGTTGCAGTACTAAGTATTGAGTGTAAGATGGGACTCACATTTGTGTTGGCCACTCTATGTATAACCCTGAGTTACTTTTTGGTTCGCCATCTGTTTCTAATGAGTCTGCTGTTTTTGCTAATGCAGACTAGTTCAGTAAAAAGAAATAAAGAAGAAATGCCCGCATGTGTTAATCGTTTTTCATTTTCACAAACACAACAGTAATCTGGTAGTGATTGCTTAGCTTTGGCTTTTTCTGGGTTGATTACTGTGATATCCCGATTGCAACAGAGAAATTCTGAGAAATGTCTCTAGACTGATGACATTTCGTGCTGTTCGGCCTTATAATCTTAAAATGTGAGCAAAATTACCTGTTTTGTCATCACTTTAGACATCACGCTAGAGAGTCATTCAAATACTAGCTGTAAAGTGACACTTGTGAATTAGCAATGGGTTTCTGCTGTTCTGACGTCACCTGCAGATGTGAATGAATGACGGAAGTAGTTCCTCATACAAAAAGGTTATTTAGACTCTCTGTGTTTGATTTTCTTTTTTATACATGATTATGCTGTCGAACTGTTGTATAAACGCAATATCACACTCGTAGCAGTGCCATATAGCTGTATGTCGTCACTGATGGGACACTAAGCAAAGCACACCTGCCACCAGTGCCGATATACAGCCATATCGCACTGCTACTCGTGTGATATTGCTCATGTATCTAATGCTAATCTGATGACTGCACTACTTAAATAATGTTACTTACAGTATACAGAACAAAAACATGCTAGTGACATTTAACAGAAACATTTATTTTAAAACACCATTCAAGTACATTGTTAGAAGTCTTAACATAACATTTAAAAAATTGTTTTTTCAAAGTAAATTATTAAATTGTTTAAATATTAATTTGATAATAAAAACTTGATCAATAAAAGAAAAAATGCTTTTATATTATAAGCTCCACATTAGTGCTACTAAATCCTTCAGAAAATAGCATCACTCACTTCCACTGCAAGTGTCTCAACATAACCTTGATTTCTGTTAAAAATGTTGTGTGGTAATTTTTTCTTTATTAATTTGAATTTCGATTTTTTAATAAATCAAAAAAAATCATCACTTTTCTATGCGTGGTAATCAACATTATTCCACAGATCCTGTTGACTTCAAGTTAACCTTCCTTTAATAAACACATTTATACAAAGCAAGTCTACCAGTCCCTTTTAGCAAGTAAATAAAATGTTCAAATTACATATAATGCAGCTTTTAGACCACCAACAGAATCCACTGAGCAGAGGCACAATAATGAACAGCAAAAATACCTCAACTGATGTTAAACCATCTATACTATCTAACATGAGTCAATTATCCAGAAAACCAGCAGAGACAACAGCACATTTAATAAGCCAAACATGCTGCAGTTTTACCACGTGTGTGTGTGTGTGTGTAAAAAATTGAAGAGATATAAATCATGTTTCTGCCCATTAGATCTTCTACTGTAATTGGTCAGCCAGTGATGGGTGTTGATGAAAAGGAGTGGTTGTGTGTGTGTGCGTGTGTGTGTGTGTGTGTGTGTGTGCTGGGATTTGCTGCCTGACATCAAGGCCAGCAATTAAAGGTGAGATGTGAGCATAGAGAATACTTAAAACATCCCGACCACATTTCATAGACATTAGAGAATGTCTCCGCTGTGTACAAACATGAACTACTGAACTTGGATTACTCCAGTGAAAATTAAAGTGCTTTTAACATTGATTTTTTTATTGTTTTACCCTACGGCCCATATTAATAATCAAGGTAATAAGTGTTTTAAAAAAATCATTCATCATCACTTTTACTCTGACCCTTAGAATTGAACTTTTTTTATGCATTTAATTATGGTATGAAATAAATCTCGTATATGAAAGTGTTGTTGTTGTTTTTTTTTTACATAAAAATACATAGTAACACTTTATATTAAGGTACATTTTCACTATTAATAAACCATTAATTATAACTTTTGCCTTAATAAACTTCTATTTTGCTACTTACTAATAGTAATAATGTAGTTGGGTTTAGGTATTGGATCGGATTAGATATATAGAATAGGAAACTGCAAATTAGTGCGGTTTGTGATAGTTTTTTATCCTGTTATTATAAGACTTTTGAATAATACTGTATCTTAAATACTATTGATAGCTAGTATGTAATAATAAATCAATAAATAGTTAAACTAGCACAAATTGTTATTATTATAACTATTATAACAAGCTGTGCAATAGATATTTAAGTATTAATTTATTCCCTTCTGTGATTTTTTTTAAATTAAGTTATATTTTATATAACTATATTTTTATTTATTTGTGAAATTATAAAAGCTTATGTATTATGTTAGGTTTTCATAGTGTTTGATGTTTTTTATGTTCTTGCTGGGTCTTATGTAATGTAATTTCGTTCTGCATTACAATTTATTGTGATGTTTTAAATGACAAAAATAAAGGAAGCTGAAACTGTAACTGAACTGAAGATCATATGCCGCTCATATGCAAGATCGTATACATCAGGAAACTTTTTAAGTTTTAAGAAACTTCTTAAATCCATTGCTTTTAACTTAGGATGATGATTTTTGTAAACTTTTTTATTCTATCTTATGGTTCATGTTTTTATTTTTTGTTGTATCTTTTTATTGTTGTGCTGTTTCTGCTATTATTAGTATTTTGCCTTGTATTGTTAGTATTTCGCCTTGTAGCACTTTGAGTCTAAGAAAAGTGCATTCCAAATAAATTTTATTATTATTATTACTAATATCATGCATAAGTCTGATAATAGTAAGAAATAAGGCTGCACAACATATAATTTCAGCATCAATATGGTCACATCACAGGAAATGCAATGTTAAATTGGGATTTTAGTCGATCAGCAACTGAGAAAAACGAGATTTGCGGAGTCATTGCAACATAACTACAACCAGGGCTTAATTTGTGCTGGAACATGCCGGATCCGGAACCTCTGAAATCTGATCCGGCACCTCATTTTACCGATCCCCTCCTCAACCGCCCTCCTCCGCTGTCCACTGTTCACTTTCTTCCGCGACCCCCCAGCCCTCTTCACTTTTGTCCGCATCACCCACCACCAAATTATTACATACACAACTTAATTTTAGGATTTTAGCTTCTAACCGTAAACCATAGCAGGAAAAAAACTTACTGTTGATATCTGCCTGCTTAAAAAATAATGAACTGAAACATACAGTAGATGCAATAGTGTGGGTGAGCCACCTACTTTACTGTAGATGTGAAACAGGCCACTTCTGTCCTGCAGTTTCTGCATAAATTACACTACAACTTATGTGATGTCAGTTCAGTAGGCCATCAAACCCTGGAGGACAACTGGGCTTTTTTGGTTTGCGGAAATAGCTAGGCAGCAGCTCTATTGATGAGCCATGAAAGATATAAGCACTGCATACACTTTTGTTTACATGCTAGTAACTGTCCTAAATGACAAATGGGATTGTTTTATACAACAGGCTCCAGCCTTGCGATTGGAACACAGCAATTTCCCGGCCCTGTTAAAAGCACTTACACGAGACAGATAAAAGTGCTTTCAATTCATCAAATTAATAATCCGAGTGCCGGGCTCTAACTGAATGCTCTGAAAAGGCTCAAAACAGGAATTTGAAGCCTTGAGATTTGTGCGTGCAAACTCTTGAAACTTTTTAAAGAGTAAAATGCTTATATTCAATGTTTTCTCTCATTTCACGGATGTGAGTCTCTCTGTTCCTCTTTTTCTCTCTTTCTTTGGTCTCTTTTGCAAGCCAAAAGCAGGTAACCTTGACATTTCTATCTTTTTTCCACCCACAAAATTCGAGACAGACAGAGAAACCAGTGTGGAAGTGTCATATGGGGGTTAACAGACAGCTGAGTTTGGCCCTCAAGGGAAAAGCAGAAGCCATAGGCTTCATATTTATGATCGGCACAGAGCATCTCATTCTGGACACTTTCCTGTCACACCTTCGTCATCTCTACTGCATGAACTTTCATTCATGAACACTCACTGAACAGCCACATGTGTCAGTCTTTACTTGTGCTGCTCTCTGTTTATATTTCTTTCTCTTTACTCAATCATAAAGGTCTACACAGAGCCATGCCAACATTGAAGAATACTCATTCCAAGGTGTAGCATGCAGATAAAAATAACATTAAAGTGAGAAAAAAATGTGAGAAAGGAGCTTACAGCATGTAAGAGCAATAATACGTAGCCAATCAGTGCCATCTTAGTGACTTCTAAACCAACCAACCACAATTTGTTCTTTAATGGGATGAAACCTAGAATGAAAACGTTATAAAATATAATAAACTGATAGAAATTCATTGATTCATTTTCTTTTCAGCTTAGTCCCTTTATTAATCTTGGGTCGCATATGTTTTACACACCGGATGCCCTTCCAAACTGATAAAAATACCTAATATCTTTCAAAAGTTAATGGGTCAGTATTATGTTTATTTTTTTTAATAAGGATGTTATTTTCAAAATGACAATAAAAACATATATAACGTAAAGGAGATGTACAAATACATCTTTTTGGAGTTTTTATATTCAGGGTTTAGTTTTAATATTTATATTTATAAATTTACGTAATAAGTCAAAATACTTATGATATATTGGTAATAAAATAAAAACTATACCCTTATAGATGGTCACCCAGACTTTGAGCAAAATATCTACAGATGCTCTAATGTTGTCACACTATTTAGCACATTTATTACACTAAACAAATTTAAAATATGTAATATATTCTTTTGAATTAAAGTTAGATTTGTTTTAATCCAGCAAATCTAACCTTACATCTACAGAACTGCAGAAAAGTGTAATATATTAGCAGAAGCATTGATGAAGATCAACTATTGGGCACATCAACATGACACAAATTTGCTAGTTGGAGTTTAGAAAACTTGAACTTTGGAATGTTGTGAAATTTGAACTTTTTTCCTCAGCAGAACATTTAAAAGATTTTTTTAGCTGAAACTGTGGTCCCTTGTGCTTCATAAAATGGAAGTAAATGGCCACTGGCACTTTCAGAATAAATAAATGAAAAACAGACAACACAAATTTCATAATAGTGGTTCTGAAAGTGTTGTAGCCATTGATTTGTATTTAAAGAACCAACAAGCATCCCGGTTCAAGCCAAAAATCTATTATTAATGTTCTACTGTATAAAAAGTCACCTAGATCTTGTCTGACCCGAGGATAAGTAAATCAACAGCAAATTAGCATTTTTCCTTGCAAGCAACCGTTTTCTCTGGAAGCTTTTGGTAGCTTTCCTTTCTCACTTTTCCTTCCATTTCATAAAATATTTTGGTGAGCTTACCTCGTTGCACCAGCATGGTCACTTCACTGCCTTTAGGACACTTGCTGAGCAGGTCCACCACCTGATTGTGCGTCAGGTTCTGCACATTCCTCTTGTTCACCTCCATGATGATGTCACCTTCCCTCAGGCCTCTGCATCGTGGGTAATCCACTATCTGCTTCACTCGCTGGCCTCCTCCAGACGGGCTGTCTGCTATTGTGAAGCCAAACCCTTTATCGCCCTTCTCCATGTGGACAGTAATAAGCTCTGGCTGGGTGGCAATCGAGGACGCCAAAGTCACCACATCACTGGGATAACCGTGAGAGCCATTGGAAGCCACCTCTGCTGAAGGGCTATGGGGGCGAGGAGGGTCACTGGAGCCATTCAAGCTGCTGCCACCAGCTGTAGTTTCACTACCATGGCTGGATGGCGAGTCGTAGCTTTCTTTTCCATTGACGATGATTGGCTCCTTGTCCAGAATGGCCACCGAAGTCACCAGGCTGGTGTTGGGGTCATCAGGGTCAAAGGGCAAAGGGTAGCCACGGCAGAGTTCAAGGTCGACCATAGAGCCAATAGGGATTGACTGGAAGATCTTCACAACTTGGGCGTGTGTGTAACCCAAGACGCAAGTGTCGTTCACACTTACAATAACGTCACCTGAGGAACGAAAAAAAAACTTGTGTTGAGCAAAGTACAAAGACTACATCACGTGTTTACAAGTTCATGGTTTTCAGATATACCCGTTTCCATCTTTCCATCCAAAGCAGCGGGTCCATCGAGCACAAGACTCTTAATCTGCAGGAACTCATCGGGTTCATCTCCTCCTACTACAGTGAAGCCGAACCCACGTCTGCTCTTCTTTAGCTTGGTGTTAATAAATGTCCCCTTCAGTTCTGCAGGGTTCCTTGTGAAAAATGGCTTACCTCCTGCAATGAGAAAAGCGATGCACAATTTGTGAGCTATAGGAATCGGCAACAGTAAATCTGTTGGCCTCTCTGTAGAAGATGATTATGTATACCTTTGAGTTTTAGAACACAGCATATCTTGAGAACATTTTGTTTCAAGAAAAAGCTGTGCAACAAAGTTAACTTCACAAGCACACTTTCTATCTATCCATCCATCCATCCATCCATCCATCTATCTATCTATCTGTCTGTCTGTCTGTCTGTCTGTCTGTCTGTCTGTCTGTCTGTCTGTCTGTCTGTGTGTCTGTAAATCCATCAATACAACCATCGATACATCCATCTATCTATACATCCATACAACCATCCATCCATCCATATATCCATTCATCGATACATCCATCAATACATCCATCCATCTGTCCGTCCATCCATCGATACATCCATCCATCTATCCATCCGTCCGTCCATGTATATAATCTATCTATCTGTAAATCCATCAATACAACCATCGATACATCAATCTATCTTTCTATACGTCCATCAATACATCCATCTGTCCTTTCATCGATACATCCATCAATACATCCATCCATCTGTCTGTCTGTCTGTCTGTCCATCCACCGATACACTCATTAATTTATTCATTGGTCCGTCCATCTGTCCATTGATACATCTATCAATACTTCCTGTCCATCGATACATCCATCGATACATCCATTGATCCATCCATCCATCCATCCATCCATCCACCCATCCATCCATCCATCTATCTATCTATCTATCTATCTATCTATCTATCTGCAAACCTATCTGTAAATCCATCAATACAACCACCGATACATCCATCTATCTATACGTCCATCAATACATCCATCTGTCCATTCATCGATACATCCATCAATACAACCATTGATACATTCATCTATCTATACGTCCATCAATACATCCATCTGTCCATTCATCGATACATCCATCAATACATTCATTCATCCATCTGTCTGTCTGTCCATCGAAACATCCATCCATCTGTCTGTCCATCCATAGATACATCCATCCATTTATCTATAGGTCCGTCCATCTGTCCATTGATACATCCATCAACACATCCATCCATCCACCTGTCCATCGATACATCCATTGATCCATTCATCCATCCATCCGTCCGTCTGTCCGTCTGTCTGTCTATCTATCCATACACCCACCCACTCATCCATCCATCCATAGGACCTACATACTGTTCAACCATTTAAAATTCTCAAGTCAACATCCAAAGTTGTGTTGACAAACATTTTTAATGTTAAAAGTGTCTCTGTCAGAAATTCAACAATGTACTTCTGAGGATAACTTTCTGAAATAATCATGTTGTGCATTATAATAGTTATACATCAAAATGGCAAAATGGATGTTAGTAGATGCATCAGCTGCTAATCAGTCCTAGATCAGAGCCAAAGTGCCGTTAGTACAAGAGAGAATGAGAGGAGCGAATGGAGGAGCGAACAGAGAAGAGGGGTGTGATCGGCTGGAGAGATGAAGTGTGATCTGTTCATCATGGTCTGTCATGATAGAAGATCAGAGAAAGCTGCAGAGAAACCCTAAGGAGAAATACACACTGCACACTGAATGCAAATGACTAGATGTGATAAAGATATATATACACATAGACAAAAGAGTAAAAACATGACAGACAGAGAAACAGAGCTGTCAGTAAAAGAATAAAATCTAAATTTACGTTGGCTACACAAAACTGCATATACAATGGGGTCACTGTCCACTGCTAAAATATGTATATTACAGTTTTTTAAATTAAATGCAAATTCAAACATTAAAAAAATGACCAGGAAATCGAATAAAAAACAATAAAAAAAATTCAGAATGAAAATAATATAAATAATAATTCAAAAAGTTTAGATTTGATTTCAGAATCACTTTCAATATGAACTTGTATAACCCCACTGTATATAATCTATCTATATGTATACATATTTTTGATTCAAGAACAATATACATATTTCCATCATATTCATAATCTTAAGTGCCTTTGAGATATGTGTGCGTTGAATCATTAATTCAACACATCCTTGACTTTGACCATAACACGTAAAGTATGTTTTGTATAGAAAGCACCACAGAGATTCAACGAGTGCCCACATGAAGACGCCAGAGAGGAATGGCAGATGGGGTGAGGGACAATATCTTTCGCTAAAAGACAGTATTTGCTAAATCCTTAAATAAGCAGCTTATCGTCGGGTGTTCAAACAACACAGGGACGGAAGAGACAGAGAGCTGAAGAGAGGAAGATTTGGAGAAAGTGAAAGGGAGTGAGTGAATAGTGAATGTCCACAGAGGAGTACGCCACTCACGGGTGTGTAAATGTGGGTTACAAACAAAAAAAAGGAGGCAGCACATACGTTTAGCCCCCAGTTGGGTTGGTAGTGGAGGGCCGGTGCCGGGGTCTCTGTAAGTCTCTTGGTGGTTAGCAGCATAGCTCGCTAGCGGTGCTCCTGACGAATGCTCGTCTATCCATTCTGAAAGAGTGAAGGGTGCACTTCCTTTTTTGTATGTCTCTCAAGTTACTTCCTATGCCTATTCAAACTAATACTGTGCAGCCACTGGCTTTAGAGCCAAGATGGCCGACGGCGATTAAATCACAAGATCCCCCTATGGTGTCTTAACTTCCTCTAGGTGTAAAACCAGCATATTATAAGTGCTGTATCACAGTCAGTGGTAGAATATGAAATACTTGAAACTTGAGGGAGAAGAAGTTATTGGGTAATTAGGTAATTGAGAAAGCAATATTCAGCTGAGTTTGCTGGAAATGAGACCAAGGCAAGCTTCAGTTTTAGCAGAACTTTCTTGACCATTTAAAGAATGAGATGAGACTGAAGTAGTTGATGTGAGCTTATAATTGACCAATTTTTCTTTAAGGGAAAGGTCTAAACCTTATGTAAAATGAGCAGAGATGAGGGAGACATTTGATACAGGATGTTGTACTGCGAAAGGCATTATGATCAATGCAACAGGCAGTCTAGACGGAGTAATTATTTTTGCAAAACCTACAGTGAATATGAGGGTCAGTGACATGCCAGAGTGTCAGTAATTAAGATAACATTTTTAGAAATGTAATCTTTGCATGAATTGTAGTATGTCAATAAATATCACATTCATTTTAACATAATAGCAAGTATTCAAATTCAAAAATACAAAATGTAGATCACTATGTCCAAGTCATAGTTTGAATTACATTTTAATATAGTTAATTAATAAATAGATATAATATGAGTGTCACGTTACTGACCCATGAATCTTTGTGGATTTCCTTTACTTGAGAGACTTCCAAAACTACTATCCCACATAACTGTCATAATTCCTAGTTCTTTTTTAGGGAACACTAAAGGAAGACACGTCCATACAAGTGGAAGTCAGCAATCACTAAAAGTGTTTGGTTCCCAACATTCTTCAAAATGTCTTCATTTATGTTACACAAAAGACAGACATGAAGGTTTATATAAGAAGAAGAAATAAATTATGTTTTGACTGAAACATCCCTTTAAGAAAGTCAATGAGGTTGATTATGACTTCACGTAGACATTTTTGAATATTTAGTTTCACTTGAAAAATGTAACATTAAGAAACTACAGTTGGTTTTATTTCCCATTTCAAGCTGTTTCTATAATACTGGCCTAAAACATAAACATTTAATTGATCAATATTTTAGAGTTCTCCCATTTTCTTTTCTTTTTTCATTTAAATATTGCACTTATGCAAAATAAGTACATAAATAAAAATAAAGAAATAGAAAGATCTACAAAAAGCACTGATAACAAATGAAATAAACGATAAATAATATGAATATAATTAACCATAATAATAATAATAATAATAATAATAATTTTAAAACCAAATCAGCAACACAATTCAAAGGCCAAACAGTGACA
This sequence comes from Danio aesculapii, assembly GCF_903798145.1. Lineage (NCBI taxonomy): Eukaryota > Metazoa > Chordata > Actinopteri > Cypriniformes > Danionidae > Danio > Danio aesculapii. Next base: position 17,555,837 of record NC_079445.1, read on the forward strand.
AATCATGTAAGAAAAGAAAAAAATGACAGCATGTTGGGCCTGAAACGAACCTTGGATATACCGCTCACCTTCAGCGGGTTGAGACTGCTCCAGTTGCTTCTTCCTTTTAGCTTCCAGAATTGGGTTCTCATACTGCGTCTTCCTGTTAATATGGCTGGGAGGTGGAGAGAGAGCGAGAGAGAAAGAGAAAGAGGTGATGAAGATGAGTGAGCAGAGGACACAGTCAATAACAGAAGCAGAGGGAGAAACGGGGAATAGAATGAGAGGGCAGGTAAAGGTTGAGCCAAAGGAGAGCAGGTAAGCGGAGAAATAAAGTGAATTCATTCAGAGAAAAGGCAATAAAGACAGCTTCAAGTACAGCTGAAAGCCTCGGCATTCATTTAAAATTCATTTGAAATTTGGGGGAGAAAAAAAAGTGTGCAATTCTCTCTCATCCCATGTGCTTAAAAGCAAAATCTATCCAGCAGACTAGACAAGCTCATTAAAAAATAAATAAATAAAATTAAATAAAACTCCATCGGCACAATTACAAAATAAATCAGATCACGCCCAGCTGCGATCCAGGCCACTTTCCAAAAGGCCTGCGCAATTTACTAGGCAAATACGGCTCGAAACATGCGTAAACATCTCCAAAGACAAAAACCGGAAGGCTTCCAGCCTCTGAGGTATTGCTTTGAAACAACATCAAAACATATGAATGCATTCATATTTATGCACTACAAACCCAAGGGTCCCTCTGAAGGGGAGGGAGAGAGAGAGAACAAGATTTCAAAATGGTAACAGTAACAAAGGGTGTGCATAGCCGAAAACACAACAGGCCCGGTCGGAGGAACAGCGGCCGCCTCTTTGATGTTTCCAGATGATGTCATACAGTTTATTAAAGATGATTTGAAGATAATACTGATGAGTCACTTACTCCACATAATACACCCCGTACACTGGATCATCGATCTTCTCCCAGCCTGTTGGCAGCTCTGGAAAAAAAGGAAGCAAAACAGAAGAGGTTTTTCAGCTCATTGTAACTCATTTAATAAGGCTTTTATCGAGTCCTTTGTAATTTGATGTTTTGATTAACATTCAAGAGCTTTCCAACTAACAAGCCAGGCGTTTTAAAACTATAATGACCATGATGAGCAGATTATATTACGCAAATTGAATCTTAACTGCATCATTTAGCATGATTTTAAAAGTGAACTACAGAATGCTTGATTCTGATTGGTTGGCAGATGTTGTAAGGGGTTTGGTTATGGTGTTCATTAGAATTCGCTCACTCTTTCAGCCATGCTGGATCCAGAATTGTTTTTCACCATCTATTTTTTTTGATAAGAATTTTAAAAATGTATTCATTAACGCATTAAAAGCCATGAACCAACCCAAATATCTATGAGGAGAATCACAACATTACAAACTTTCATTTGACACAAAGTATTTGAAAAAGACACAAAAAGTCTACAGGACTGTAAACTTGTATGGGTTATGGTTTGAATGGCTTAAATTGTTTTATCAAGAGTAAGGAGACCAACTTGATTATGTCTCAGGGCGCAATCATACACCCGGTGTAATAAGGTGCAAGACGTGTTTGGCGTGATTTGTTTCTATTTTCAGACCAGTGCAACAGTAATTTTCACATTTTGCGCCACGTTGTTTAAATAGGTCATCCATTTGTGCCACTTTGTGGACTCATAGGTGTGCCGGTTTGTAAACGAGGTGTGTTAAGGCGCATTGTTGGCGCATTGCTAATCTCAGAAACTGAAATAGACAGAGCCGTTGACCAAGTGAAGGTCTAAAGTCCAGTGCAGAGCGCGTTAGTTATGCACCTATGCAGGTTCAAATGCTTAATACACACAGGATGTACAGCAATACACAAATACCTTTATATATGAAAAAAAAACTGAAGGACTAAAATGTTACAAAAATTATTATTTAATATAAAAACACTACCTTGATGCCTTCTGCATGTCTGGGGGGCTTTTATCAGTTCATTCATGACAATTTGCATTTGTATAATGGTATTATTATTAGCGGCGTTATTTATTTATTTTTTATTACATATTTATATGTGTTTTAATAAAAACGAGTTTAGATTTGTCAACCTGTCAGGATTTGGAGACGTCTGCATCACCATATGGGGCATGAGAATAGGACGTGTCTTTGGATATAACTCAGTTGTTTGACCACACTTCGTTATTATTGTTCATTTGTTCGTTTGCCTCGAAATAAGAACTGAATTTAGAAATAGTTTGATACAGTATACGGCAGAATAAATGATCAACTGAAAATGTATGCAAACCCTAGCATTTCCCTAGCTGGTCAGCATTTCCACCATTTTCAATAATTAAACAGCCTGCCATCAGTTCTTCAATATCGACCAGATATTTCCCATCACTAAGTAGTAAAAACACTGGTTCAATATTCAAAGAATTCGCTATTAATTGAGACATCAGGCATGGAGATGCAAAATACGCAATATCTGGATCAAGTTTATGCACAAGTCTCCAGAGACAAAGCTCTATGACAAATTCTCCTTGTGATATTTACATAAACAGCAAATATGTTCCCCCAGCATATCCAAATCTCTCGACCTGGCAAACAACAAAAATACAAACAGCTCCGAATATTTTAGGCAAAAGTTGACAAGTGCACAAAAACAGCTGAAGATATACCGAGATTTGATCATGACACTGTTAAGGCGAAGAGATACACAACATGTCTTCTCCAGAATAATAGAATAATCATGAAAAGGCTGAGCCGCGTTTGACATTGAAATGTGCTTTCATGCATATAAAAATATTGCTTTCTTTACCATGGCTACGCTTGTGTTTGGGACACAGAGCTGCTGTATTATCATATTGCCTGCAGCACATAGGAAACTCATCATTACGTCTCCCACCGAGAAACCTTCTCTTTGCTGCCAGTTTCTAATTGGCCAATGAAGACGGCACACATTTATAATCTTTTTTTATTATTATTTTGTGTGTTTGCAAAGCAAAAACTCATTATCTCTCCCAAGCAACAATAACATATAAGGCAGACTGCTGTACTGTTTTAATGAATCTATAAATGTCAACCAACACTAATTACTTACAAATAACGATCTAGTGGTGAGCAGCCTCAGCCTCACATATCTTCACTCCTCCTGATCTTTCATGCAATTAATCAACAAGTGTTTTTGCTGGGTGAAAATCATGGCGTCATTTTTGCGCAAATGTGTAATAGACAAGCTGTTGCGAAGTCCTAAATGATATGCTAAACACTACGGTCTATGTACTCTACTATAAAGTGTATAAATGCTAAACTTAGATTTGCATCCAGCATCAGAAACATCATTAATAATGGAAAAAATTAAATACTACTCAGAGTACTTACAAATCTAAATGACAGAACAATGTGCAGGTATGATCTTTAGTGAAAACTGTTAGCAAAATTATTTGTCATTTGTTAATTATTTGTTATTATTGATTTATTATCTATTTATTGTTATTGTTAGTTCACAATTTTTATTTCTTTCTATATATTTTTGTGGTTTATCATCATTAAAATCATTCATGCGCTAAGAAATCTGAAATTCACTCAACAAAATAATGTAGATGGTATAGATTTACAATCTTTTTGTTTGATTTTGTAAACTACTAACAAAAGTTATCCATCATTTTAAATAAAGAATGTAATTTTAGGGCATTTTTTGCATAACATGGTAACAAAAAAGATCCAGTTATTCAGACATATTTATATTAATTTAATCATAATATAATAATGGCACTGTTTTACTTTACAATGTTAAGAAATCAATATTTTCTATATATGGATTCTATATCAAAGAAAATGTTCCAGATAACAATGCTATCAAACCTTTAAAAAACTTAAAATACACACACACACACACACACACACACACAAAATACAGCTCCAATCAAACCAAAACAAACAATAACAAAATACCAATGCAATGTCTATTTGTACTTAATTAAGATGACAGAGGACAGTGTATAATAATAATTTATTATATATATATATAAACTTGAGAAAATCACAAATCACACCCCTCCCTCTCTTTTTCCTCTCTTTGTTGTAGTTTTACAAAAAAAAAAAAAGATATTGAGAAGAACAATTACCAGTTAAGTCAATAAAGTTACCCAATCTGCTTTATGCTGTCTCACCTATCTGCTAAACTTTTGGTTAAGCAACAATTGATTGGGACATAATAATTATTATTATTATGCCTATTATTAAATTAGTATTTTCACAGCAATTTAAACTACCCTTTCAATATGTAACACAAGAAACAAAAAGAAGGCGCTTTGATATTCTAGGGAAGAATGTCTGAGTGCATCAATTACATCAGATTTCCACTTTTTTGTGTGCTAGAATGTTAAAACGGCCCTCCTATGAATTGTCAGTCACCGATATGGCCCCCCGCCAATTTAAGTTTGAGACTTCTGCTCTAGATCCTCACAATTTCACATCACAAAGGCCTTTGGATTGAACAAATGTGGAGCATGGAATCGATCTTAGAAAGCTTGTAGGAGGAGTTTGTTTGTGTAAAACATGTAATATCCTGTTGCCAGCAGGTGGCGCTATAATTGTAACTGAATATTGCCATGTAAATATGTTCAGCTCAGTACAAATCTGTGAATTTTGAGGGCAATCGAATGCCACGGACAGGCCCTTGGACGAAAACTCTAGATCTTCGATATTTAACATTGCTAAGGCCATAAGATGACAATCCTCGGTCCCTAATAACACATTAACATAGTTTTATTATCAAGCTTTGTATATGTGCATTTATTCACTCATTCATTCTCTTTTCGGCTTAGTCCCTTTATTAATCAGGGGTCGCCACAGCGGAATGAACTGACAACTTACCCATCATACGTTTTACATAGCGGATGCCCTTCCAGCCGCAATCCAACACTGAGAAAGCTTTGTATATGTTTTTGTGTGAAATATTTTGTGTTGACTATTTGAAGAAGAAAGCGTCCTGTCCTCCTTCCCCCACATCATTACTGTGACTCTACTGACAAATTGCCCATTAATCTGTTTGCATCCCATCATCCCTCTCTACAGGATCAAGTCTCTCTGGTGCGACTGGATACTCTCGAACCTACTGCCCACATCCCGCAGTCACGGCATCTACCTAATGGCTCCGATTTCTCAAATCAATAGCTATTGACCGTGCTCTTCCAATCAGGCCAGATGCAAACACAGGGCTCCTCAAGGCCACTGCCTGCATCAACTAATCCGTTACTAATGATGAATCAGCCCTTCAATTACAAAGGCACATTGAGCAGCGGAGAGGAAGCTCTGTGTGCTGATATAGTGCCCTGCGATGATGGTAAAACTGATTAAAGCAACAAATTATTCAATGATTTGACTGTCACCGTTAGCTCGACATAATAGTTTCGGATCTCTTGAGCTATTTGCATGCATAATGAAAGCGGAAACCACTCCCAGCTGCGAAAGAGCCCATTTCAACTGCGCACGCTTCGGAGGTAGAAATAGTAACAATGAATATTTGATGTCATGCAGCGCCAATGACAACACTGAATGAGGCTTGTTTATAAGTTATGAAATGGGTTTTTATGGTCATTTCAAATGGAGCTATAATGTGAGTATTATTATTTTAGTTGTAAATACAACGATTACTGAAAGATTACTACAATTAAAGGTCTGTTCACCCCAACATAAAATTTACTGACCCTCATGTTGCCACAACCATTGGTTCATTTGAGGAAGACAAAAATCACAGATTTGTCTGTGTCTGTTCACTCAAAACGTTCACAATAAATAAATTTTAATAAGACATTCTGAAGAGCCACAATCACGTATATCAAGCTATATCAAGCTTTTAATATTTACTGAGATATACAGCAAGCAAATGCTTACAGTATTTACATTTGGGCACCAAAGCACAGTTTTGTTTGCTTGAAATCAAACCAATTAGATTCTTTTTTCATGTCATATTTTTTCGTTCAGGATTGTTATTGTGCATTAAGTTTGATCGAGCCTCTGTTTGTTTCATGATTTATATTTCTATGTGAATGTATGCTGAAATTAAATCTGTTCATCATATAAATCGATCATATCTCTTTTAAAATCTTGGAATAAACCACTCAATTCATTTTCTGATCTCTTTCTTTATGAATGTTTTGAAGCATCAGAGTTTTCGAAGTGCAGATTTTCAATAAAAGGACATATAGTATACAGTGCTCAGCATGATTGAGTACACCCCATTTTGAAAATGAATATTTTTATCCATTTCTCAGTGAATATGGGTAATATATTGGTGCATTTGAACAAAACAGATTTAATAAACAGATATATCTATTAAAATTATATTTTAGTCACAAAACATCTTTAGAAATGGAAAGATAAAACATGTAAATTCATGCAAAATATTGCAAAAAAATTTACAAATTCAATTCACCTTTATCTGTATAGCGCTTTTACAATGTAGATTGTGTCAAAGCAGCTTCACATAAAAGGTCATAGTAAATTGGAACAGTGTAGTTCAGTTTTTAGTGTTTAAGTTCAGTTCAGTTTAGCTCAGTTCAGTGTGGTTTAAAAATCACTACTGAGAGTTCAAACACTGAAGAGCAAATCCAACGATGCGCAGCTCTACAGAAAAAACAGAAAACAAACTACAACATTTCAACAAAACTGTACATATTTTTGTTTCTCTTGATTTTTGCTATTTTTTTAAATGTTATTTAATATTTTTGCCCAACATATACATTTGGGCTACAAATCTTTTTAACTATTATAGTAAGTTATTTTGTTAGATAAGCTCCAGATTTGGCTTCAGTAGTGACTAATCTAATGTATATGCACAAATATAATATTGCAAAGCATTCTATAGAAAATATGTAAATAAGAGATTTGTGAGAGGTGTACTCATATGCTGAGCACTGTATCTCATCAATTTAATTCAAAATATCAGCCTTTGTGTTTTGGATATGAACATGGATATGAAGTCTTACTCGTTTGTCACAAAACAAGTATGAGAAAATGACAACAGAATTTAATAAAGAAGTCAATTAACCCTTTAAAGAGAAAGTTTGCCACAAAAACAGAAAAGAAAATTTACTCAGCCTGTTCCAAACCTTTTTGATTGTCTTTTTTATGTTAAGCACAAAAAAGATATTTTTAAAATGTTGGTAACCGGTTACAACTGGCATCCATAACAGACCATTTCAATGTGGTCATGTCATTGGCCCATGAACATTTCCTGCTTGGAAATCAAACTATTTCATAACTGTAACAAGAGCCAATTCAATCACTTCATGTTAAAGCAGCTATCATGACATTATTTATCAATATGTGGCTCTTTTTGGATTCTCGGAAGCTATAGAACTAAAAAAATGTAAAACAGGAAATATGTTGGGACCACTGTTTTTGTTTACATGCCTCAAAATGGTCTATAGAGAGAAAAAATTATTATAGATGTCAGTGGCTACTGGATTTGAAAATACTTAAAAACTTATTTTGTGTTCTTCTTTTTAGGTGAGTAAATAATGACAGAATTTTCTTTTTTGGGTGGACTGTCCCTTTAATAAGATAATACTTTTTTAATTTTTCAACTTCAAAATTGCATTCAATGCATTTCTTGCCATTAAATTTATAAACAATTTCAAAATGAAAATTGATTCTACATTAATAAAGCGTGGCATTGCACGTGCACTGTGGTTAGACGTTCTCAGCGAAAACATCTGGTCCCAAAGCAGCACAGAAGGATCAGTCTACATTAAAAAATAAATAAATAAATAAAAACATGCAGGCTGTGTCTACAAGTAAAAAAAAAAGGTTTCCCTGTGGGATTGTGGCCTACCTAGTTCATTGTCCAGCTCCTCTGTATGGACCCCTTCTTCTCAACAGGGAATAAAGGGAGCAGGTGCACGCAAGCAGGATGAGAGAAATAGAGGAAGGGTGGCAGAGAGGCAGAGAGGTTTAGTTGATGATAAAAAGCAAAATAAAAGCTTAAAGCCAGTTAATTATCCCAAAATACTACATAAATACAGTGGAAATTATTTTAAGATCAAACCTATTATTTAGTAAGAGTGTAGCAACCCATTACAGAAAGATTTAGCCTTGAATTAATAATCTCAACTTATGTTTGCATCATCATTTCAGAATATTTCATACATATTTGTACTGGAAAACAGTGCATCATTTTTATGGATACTCATTGACATTATTTTTGTTTAGGAATATATAGCTACATAACATTTAATAATCATAAAAAAATGTCATATATTTGAGATTCTTTGATTACTGATTATCAATATTAAATTGAAATAACAATTCTATTACTTACTAAAATAAGGTTTTTATGAACGTAAATGAATGTAAATTCATAATATATAAATTAAAATTGAATAAAAATGTAATTTTATTTATATTTACATATACATTTTTGTATAAATGTGTGTTGTAAGAATTGTGACATGAATGTATTGTTAAACCCCTAAAAAAAATGTGCCTTTAATTAAAAGAAAACGAAAACATCAAGAGTTGAGCCTTTGTTATTACAGAATTATTATGTGAGATCTGAGCAAATACAATCTTATTATACAATCTTATTCAGCACAACCCACCACACAGGAAAACCAGCTACAGAGCTTCATTATTTGTTTTGTGTGAGGAGATTGAGTTTAATCCAGAGCCTCCTTGCAGCATTACAGCAGCTGCCTTAGTCATTTAGTCACAGGGTGAAAGTGTCTGCCCAACATTTGAAAGCTCAAGAGCGCCATCTACAGACCATCAAGAGATTACAGTAGAAGATGTAGTATTTACAGGGTGTGATTTACCAATTACAGCTAGGGCTACATCAACTAAATGATTAAATTAAGTATGAGATATATTTCCTTGCATTGCATTACATTCAAATTAGACTAGGACGGGGAATCATTTTTAATAACAGATTAAAATCTTTTTTATTGTTGAGAACAGGTACTGCAGTCTTTTTTTGAGCCTAATGGAAAGAGAATATCCAGAAATCAACTTTAAGTGTTTCTTTTATTGCACTTCATGTAGATTTCTAACCTAATACATAGTTTTATAGACGCTTTTATAAAAAAAAAAAAAATTCTAATAAATAAATAAAACTAGGCAGTTTAGCAGCACTTAAACAAACTTTACGTTTCTTATTCATATTTATATTTTGAAGGTTTTTATAGGGGTTTGTTTATACATAATTTGCCAAAATATTTTTTTTTCTATAAGATTTTATTCTACAATTTTCAAAGGTGACCCAAATATGTAAGAAAATAAAACTAGTTTCAATTTCAAACACGGATGCATTCAATTTCCTGATTTTTTTTTCTTTAAAAATGCAAATTAGGTGCATATTAATTAAATCAATGCCTCATTTGCATATTTTTGAACTCTTGCAATCACAAAACAATAATAAGTCAATCCACTAACGACGTATTGTGATAAAAATGACCTATTTCCCCTGCAGTGTCTTGGCTTTCTTTAACTGTTTATTGGAGTTATTATAATTATAATAATAATAATCAGTATTTGCAACCCCATTTTAATGTCTAAAACTGTATTCGCAATCGTGACATAGTGATATCCTATCAAATTTACAACATTCAAACATATGAATGCACAAAGCCACACACGCACAAACAAGCTTTAAGAATGCATATTATAATAACCATATAATAATTGTAATAACCATGAAATTGATATTTGCACAAAAAGACAGAAACTTGTGCATACCATCATCTTCACATTCCTCTAGGGGTTTCTGAGGTTTGTCCAGGCATCGAGGGTCGATCCAGGATGTTGTCTTTGTGTTGTGGCTGAGAATAGAAGCAGAAAGCATACAGTAAGGTATTGTTGACTGCTCACAACAACATCCTGCACCCCAGGAGACAGGAAAACATATGTATAGTAAAGGCACCGCCAGGTTTGATATTTCCTGACCTGATATCTAAATAACTGCCTTTTCTGAAGCTAAAATAGGAAACATAGAACTATTTATAGTGCAATCTGTGTTTATACAAAATATCTAAATATACTCATAGCAATGCTGAGAATAATTTGGGAACAGTTTGGGACACTTCACTTACTCTTCGAAATCTATGAATTTTATTAGATTACAATCAAAATATTTGATCTGCAATGATCTTAGAACTTCCTAGAATACCTAAAATACTTAAAAAAAAAACTAATCATGCAAAAAGAATTTAAAAATATAAATGTGCTAATCAAAATATATGAGAAATCATAAAAACAAAAACACATATTAATAAACATTTTGATTAATATATATTTGAGCCGCTTTGCAATGCCTATTAGCAATAATTACTAAAACAACATGACTATTTAATATTTTGTTATATAATCCTGACAAAAACAATAAACAAAACAATAAACAAAAACTTCTAACAAAACAAAAACTTCTCATTTATCAAAGAGCTAAAACAGTCAATAACATTAACAACATTAAAAAGCCACTACAAAAACATTTATATTATATGAGCAACTTACATAATTATCAAAAGCCTGTAATTCATTAATATTTTAAAGTCAATTACCCATTAATTTATTTGAATTTGAATTTATTTTAAAATTGATTTTACTTCCTTTGATGTTTCACTGTGCCAAAAAAAATCTCAATTATCAAATAGTTGAAACCGTCAATAACATTAACAAAATTAAGAAGCCACTTCTTCAAAAAAACATTACTTGTGGAGTTTACATAATAATCAAATGCAAATCAAATAATTTGAAGCCAATTACCCAATAAATATCTGAATTTTTATTTATTTTAAAATTGATTTCACTTCCTTTGATGTTTTATTGTGCCAAAGTAAAACAAAAACAAAACAACAAAAAACTTCTCAATTATCAAATAGCTGAAACAGCCAATAACAGTAACAACATTAAAAAGCCACCACTTTAAAAATAACAACAATATGTGTCCAGTTTACATAATAAACAAATGCCTGTTATTGTTTGCCATACATTTGAGTCATGTTTGCTATTTTTCATCAATATTTTGAAGCCAATTACCCATTAAATATCTGAATTTTAATTTATTTTAAAATTGACTTCACTTCCTTAGATGTTTCATAGTGCCAAAACAAAACAAAACAACAACAAAACTTCTCAATTATCAAATAGCTGAAAATTAAAATGCTAATACTTCTACTTCTAAAATGCAACTACTACTACTTCAAAAGTAACAACAATATTATGTGTCCAGTTTACATAATCACCAAATGTCAAATTTTTTAAGACAAATCAAAACAAATCAAATCAAACCAAATCAAATCAAATCAAATCAAATCAAATCAAATCAAATCAAATCAAATCAAATCAAATCAAATCAAATCAAATCAAATTAAAACAAAACAAAACAAATTAAAACAAAACAAAACAAATCAAACCAAAACAAGCCAAAACAAGCCAAAAAACAAGCCAAAACAAATCAAATCAAACCAAATCAAATCAAACCAAACCAAATCAAATCAAAACAAATCAAATCAAATCAAATCAAATCAAATCAAAACAAAACAAAACAAACAAAACAAAACAAAACAAAACAAAACAAAACAAAACAAAACAAAACAAATATTATTAATTGAAAAGCTAAAGCAGTCAATAACAGTAACATTTTTTTTAAAAGCCACTACATCAATATTATGTGTCTAGTTTTATAATGATCAAATGCCTGTTATTGCTTGTCATACATTTGAGCCATTTTTGCTATATTTTCACCAATAGTTTAAAGCCAATCACCAATTAATTTATTTATGGGTCATTTACACATTCCTAAAGTGTCCAAAAACACTAACCTACAGTAAATAATTTGAGTAAAATCACAATGATTGATCATCTTCTTACTCTATAAAGTAGACCTCTCCATTCTCCGTGTACGCCATCTCCCAGTTTTCAGGTAGAGGGCCCAGCGGGTCCTCCTCCGTGGGGTAGGCGGGGTGTGTGTGTGTGTTCTGAGAGCTCTCCGTGGTTGACGCCGAGGTGTTGTTGAGCCCGTAGGGTTGAAGGTGGTCGCGGGCGAAGGGCCTCACGGAGGGGTGATCGTCCGGTTCGCTCGAGTCTCCTGCAATGCAAACAAATGCAGCCCCTCTCAGTTCAACGTCCAGCTAAAAACAGCATCCCCAATCAATCTGCCAGCGAACCTCCCTTCTTCTCACTTCCTGTGAACTCTGGAGTGATCAAATCCCCATTCACACTTACTATACACAAATCTGCATATCGACACCTGGCCATCTGACACTCAAATCACAAGTCAATATAGACAGTGCAAACAGTTAAACCCTTCACCTTCTTGAAGAGGTGAGGAATCTCAAATACACGGCAATGAAATAAAAACTGCTATAAATCAAACCACTCTGCCAATTGAAAGGCATAAGTCTGTATGAATAGGACGACTCATTGCCTATTTTAAATCAAGAGCTCTAGAATAAACTTGGATATTGAACATGGCGTGCAATATAAAACATTATAAAACAAATATGCTCCTCAAGTAAAAGTATGCGATTACAGCTGAAGTATAGATTTAAAAAGGCTAAATGTTTACAAAAAATGTATCTCTCTTGGGTAATGCAGGCCTTGTTTCATTTGGTGTTAAAATGCACGTTTGCCAATCTGATCACAAGCGAATGTCACTACATACAGATGTAAATGGGGTCTGAAACATTTTGAGTGGTAGCTGAAAATGCATTTGACCAGATTGCTTTTGTCGTGGACAAACGCATTCAGACAGCCACAAAAGACACAACAGAACCACATGAAGCCTATTAGCCAGGCAGGATCAATTTTGCCAACTGAAATTGAGAGTTTGGATTGAAAATGGATAAATCTAAAAGTTCTCTTAATTCAAACACAAACCCACAGAGTTTTGCTGGTATCGGGGCATAAACAAAGCTCTCCATATTGTGCTACATCATCTTCCTTTCTTATCTAGAAATATTATATGGAGAGATGACAAAAAACGAAGAGCCTCCGCTCAAATAAATAATGAAATTGGCTGAAAGTGGACAAGGAAGATGGATTAAAACAGCAGGTGTAAACAGGACTTCATTCACAAGTTGGCAGACAAGACCATCTGCTGTTTACAGCTGTTAGTAATGTGTCTCAAATACATCTCCCGTGATTCAAAAAAGTCAACGGTGAAAAGGTTTTAAAGTTCTCAAATAATTCTGTTTAAAATTAATGATATTATTTATCTGTTATTCATCAAAGAATCTTAACAAAGATTCATTTTCAACAATGATAATAAATAACAATATTAGACTTATTTCCGAAGAACCATGACACTGGAGTAATGAGGCTGAAATTTCTAATAATTTATCTTTTGTAGGTTAAAAAAAAGTTATTTAATTGTAATCAAATTTCAAAATATTATCGATTTGAAATCAAATAAACACAACCTAGGTGTTCAAGAGACTACTTTTTGTAAAATGTGTATTTAATATGCTATTCACTATGTCAGTCCCAATGAATTTCATACTACATGTTGATAAAGTTTTATGTGAAGCTGCTTTGACACAATCTACATTGTATAAGCGCTATACAAATAAAGGTGAATTGAATTGAATTGAATTGAATAAAGCACCAGAATAAATCAAATAAACTGATTTACGAAAATTGGAGCAAAGCTGCTGTTTCCAAATACACTACTTCCACTTTATGATACAACAGCAAATGGTTTTCAGATAGAAACACTCTCCATATGAGCAACTGTATTAATTAAACTTTACTTTGGCGAAGTTTTAAACTCATCGTTAAGCTTAACTTTAAAATAATCTAATCAATCTGTGTTTTACTGTTGACCACTTTAAAACAAGACTCCGTTTACACCTACTATTAAGATGCATTTTGGTTGATCAGATTCCAAATAGACGAGAGAGACACATTCCTATTTGGTGTTTTAATCTATATACATTTTGTACACATTTGACCACTAGCCTGATTTCTTTGACGGAAAGAGCATAAAGGTGTTAATTTATTGGCCTTTGCCAATCTTTTGATAGGGCTCTACACTAACATTGAGTGAGCACTTGCACTCCTAATCAAAAATATTTAGGAGCACAGTAAAAAATTTAGGAGCGCATCCAAAAAACATTTCTCTTTGAATGACGCAATATTGATGTGCTACATAACATACAAAAGTATAAAGAGCATTTCTTAATATAAAAAGCGAATAAAAAATCTAAAATTGTGAAATAAGCTTGTGTAATTGACATATGCGTGTGAAAGAAGACTATAGAAATAAAAAAAAAATAGTTTTAAGTTTTGCTCAGAAAGTCACAAAATGAAGACCCTGTTTACATCTGTTTTTTCTTGATCCATTTACAACTCTGAATACAGTAAACTGGAACTAAAATGTGTTAAGCAAATCTACTTTTAAACACTTCCATACGTAGTCAAAGACGTATTTGATTGCTTTTGAGACGTAGAAACTCATATGGGTTCAAACAGGCACAAAAGAGGACAGAAGAAGTATTTGACTCCAAATCAGCTATTTGAAATAAAGCCTTCTTGTGCACTCTCTTCAGGGAGCATTTCTTTGGAGACACTGCACTGGTTTGTGAATGTTTTAATTCATCAACAAAATGTGCAGTTTATTACTTTAATTCATGCATACATTATATGATCTCAGTTGACAAAACAAGTTTTTTATTTGTAGACAATAATGCACATATATTTAAAAATTGTATAAATTCTGCACTCATCGGCAGTTTACATTTCATAATGTATTTCATTGATTTCACTGCTTTAACATTTACTTAGTGGTTTTACCTGTAAAAGTGTTAAACAAAAATGAGAATATCATAGTGTTTTGTACCATGTTAAAATGATGCAAGCTTATTTAGCAATTTTAGTCTAACGCTCTGAAAAAGCCAATACATTCACTCTCACTAAAAAAGTGGTAAAAAGTGGTAAAAAGAGAGCTTAAACATTTATTCATCTAGTAACATCTAAACAATTAGTATTTATAGGAAAGTCTCCCTCATCTACATGTAATCCAATCAACCAAAACACATCTTAATATCAGTTGTAAACAAGGCCGAAGTGTTCAAAAAGTGTACACACTCAAAAATAGCAAACTACATTTAACCCGTATTTAGTATTACTGTTCACTTAAAAAATAAAACGCATCTTAAAGGGTCAGTTCACCCAAAAATGAAAATTGTCACCATTTACCAGCCTCTGACTATTACCAAACAAATCTGAGTTTTTTTCTGTTCGACACAAAAGAAAATATTTTGAAGAACGTTGGAAACCAACAACTATCGACTTCCATTGTTTTTCCAACTATGGATGTTAATGGTTACTGGTTTCTAAACATTCTTTAAAATATCTTTTTTCCTGTTCTACATAAAACAAAAATGGTTTGGAAGAAGTCAAGGGCGAGTAAATGATAATAAAATTTTCATTTTTAAATGAACTATCCATCTATGGAGCTAATAATATGCCAAAATAATTTGAATTGTGTTATTTTGAATTCTTGACCATTGTAATTTAATAAATCTGAATTTTTTTATGACTTTTCGGTGATCATCTACTCTTCCCTGCTAATTAATCCTGACCTACTTTCTGCTGAATCTGAATTTCTGCATCTTGAAAACTTGAAACAGTATTTTTACAAACTGGATATCTGCAGTCTATGAATTCAGAACACAAAAAAATCTGAAGTTTGAAAATACGTTTATAAAAAAAATTCAACCTTGAAAAACTCAGATGCTTAACTTAAATTTCAGATGCTCAATATTCAAGTTATGAAATTCAAATTCAAATTAAGAAATTCAAATTAAGACCTTCAAATCTATTTTTAATGGCATATACATATTCAGATTTATTAAAATACAATAAATAATTCATATTAACAATTCAAATTCAGATTGTTTTGCCATATTATTAGCTCCATATCAGTCTAATACCAGGTGACAATGCCAAAGTAATCAAAAGTGGTCAGAAAAATCAGTAAAACCAGAATTAAAACTTATAATTGAATCAACAAAAATATCTCAATACCAGCTGCAAGCAGAGCCATTCAGGTGCCTTTACAAAACAACGAAATGCACCTATCTTCACAATCTGTACTTACTGTTGTCTATTAGTAATCAGACCACAAGACTGTAAACACCTCAGTTCGACACTAAAAAATGTACCTCATTCAACACTGTTGTGAAAGTTGGCAGCGCGTAACTGTCCGATCAATACATAAGGACAGCTAGAGTCCATCTTGCTGCTTTCTAACACAAACAAACCCCTCCGCCACAGCCAGATGGCGCTCTTTCCCCCTTTCCTCCCTGAACGGGCAATGGCGAAGGAAGAGGAAAAGCAACAAAGAGGCATCACTCACTCATCTCTTCCTCCATGTGCCAGACACAAATGCAAACAAAGTGTCTCAGTGCTGACCTGTGAAGCTGCTGTTCATTTCAGGAACCTCGTCATCATCCTCAGTCTCTGTAGGCACTATTCCAGCATTTTGCATCTCATTGTAAGACTTGGTGCGGCGCGGGGTGGACGGCTGGGATCCGGGAAGGCTGTCTTGAAGAGCATCGCCAGTGATCACTTTGCCACTAGGGGGCTTAATAGGCGGCTTGGGTGTGCCATAATAGTTACCTAGAAACAAGAGGATGTTGGCAGAATTCAAGGAAAGACATAGGGTGTATAGGATAAATCCAAAGTAATAGTGGTCATAATATTTCTCCAGTTGATACATTACATTATTATTAGTTTTTTTTAGAACCATATGTTTAAGTATTTTTTAACATATTTGAGTCAAAATCTCTTTTAGTGCTCCATAATTAAAAAAAAAAACTGCAAACAGCCAGAAAAGGGGAATTTGTAGAATAAAATGCTGTAAGTACAGGGTTTCTACAGGTTTCAAGTCAAATTTAAGACTTTTCAAGACCTTTTTAAGATCATTTTAAAACTATAATGAATAAAATTTTGACTTACACAAGGCTAAATGCTAAAAAAAAAACAATTTTAATGGCCAAGTTAAAACCAATTTAAAAAACAAATGTTATTGTAAGGATGAGAATAAAACAATAATAATAAGTAAATAGAGTTAATGAATAATTGTTTCTTAAAACTTGAAATAGACATGGGAATAGGAAAATTATGGACAAAAATGGACATAAGAAAATGAAGACTCGTTTAAAAGGATTTTTACGCTGCCATTGCATTTCATCAAAACAAATGTATATGTATACCATATGTATATACATAAATACAGTTGAAGTCAGAATTATTAGCCCCCCTGAATTATTAGCAAGCCCTGTTTATTGTTTCCCCAATTTCTGTTTAATTTATATTTTTTTTCAACATTTTTCTAAACATAATAATTTTAATAACTCATTTCTAATAACTGATTTATTTTATCTTTGCCATGATGACAGTAAATAATATTTTACTAGATATTTTTCAAGACACTTCTATACAGCTTAAAGGTACATTTAAGATAGATAGATAGATAGATAGATAGATAGATAGATAGATAGATAGATAGATAGATAGATAGATAGATAGATAGATAGATAGATAGATAGATAGATAGATAGATAGATAAATAGATAGATAGAGAGAGAGAGAGAGAGAGAGAGAGAGAGAGAGAGAGAGAGAGCGAGAGAGTTGAATTATAAAACTAGATATTAAAGTTTGAGGACAAACTTTATGGTGGCTTGAAAAGCCGAGTCTGAATTAGCATGTTACTAGCATGAATTAGCAAGTAACTAGCATGATTCTAACATAAATTAGCATGTAACTAGCATGATTCTAGCATGAATTAGCATGTTACTAGCATGTTTCTAGCATGAATTAGCATGTTACTAGCATGATTCTAGCATGAATTAGCATGTTACTAGCATGATTCTAGCATGAACTAGCATGTAACTAGCATGATTCTAGCATGAATTAGCATGTTACTAGCATGATTCTAGCATGAATTAGCATGTTACTAGCATGTTTCTAGCATGAATTAGCATGTTACTAGCATGATTCTAGCATGAATTAGCATGTTACTAGCATGATTCTAGCATGAATTAGCATGTTATTAGCATGATTCTAGCATGAATTAGCATGTTACTAGCATGATTCTAGCATGAATTAACATGTTACTAGCATGATTCTAGCATGAATTAGCATGTTACTAGCATTATTCTAGCATGGATTAGCATGTAACTAGCACGATTCTAGCATGAATTAGCATGTTACTAGCATGATTCTAGCATGAATTAGCATGTTACTAGCATGATTCTAGCATGAATTAGCATGTTACTAGCATGATTCTAACATGAATTAGCATGTTACTAGCATGTTTCTAGCATGAATTAGCATGTTATTAGCATGATTCTAGCATGGATTAGCATGTTACTAGCATGATTCTAGCATGAATTAGCATGTTACTAGCATGAATTAGCATGTTACTAGCATGATTCTAGCATGTTACTAGCATGTTTCTAGCATGAATTAGCATGTTACTAGCATGTTTCTAGCATGAATTAGCATGTTGTTAGCATGATTCTAGCATGAATTAGCATGTTGTTAGCATGATTCTAGCATGAATTAGCATGTAACTAGCATGATTCTAGCATTAATTAGCATGTAACTAGCATGTTACTAGCATGATTCTAGCATGAATCAGCTTGTTTCTAGCATGAATTAGCATGTTGTTAGCATGATTCTAGCATGAATTAGCATGTTACTAGCATGACTAGCATGTCACTATCGTGTTGCTAGCACCTTTCTAGCAAGATTAGCATGTCAGTAGGATGTTAAAACTGTTAGCGTGTGTTAGAATAGCTAGTCACAGTCTATGGGACAGTTGCTAGGGTGCTGAAATTGGTTGCTAGGGAGTGGCTAGTAAGTTTAAAGGTAATCAGTGATTGGCTGCTGGCTAGACTGAGTTGAATGAGGCCAGACTCTAGTCTGTAGGACAGTCTGATGCAGAGTTATGAGCTCACAAAGGTTGATCCAATGTTAAGTAAATGGGAGTCTTTTACAATGGAAGTCTATGGGACAGTTGCTAGGGTGCTGTAAGTGGTTGCTAGGGAGTGGCTAGTAAGTTAAAAAGTCATCAGTTATTGGCTGCTGGCTAGACTGAGTTAAATGAGTCCAGTTAGAAGTCTGTAGGACAGTCTGATGCAGAGTTATGAGCTCACAAAGTTTGACCCAATGTTAAGTCAATGGGACTTTTGGGATTTTTCTGGGTCGTTTTTCGGAAAACCCAAGGTCGGATCAGTTAGAAAAGATATAGCAACCCGAGTCAGACCAGTTTGAAGGTTTGACGAAAGTTTGAAGTATGTAGCTTGAAAGGCCTAGGAGGAGATACACTTAGAAATTAGTCTCAGAAGAATAAGAAGAAGAAGAAGAAGAAGAAGAAGAAGAAGAAGAAGAAGAAGAAGAAGAATAATAAGTTTAAGATAGATAACAGTATGCTGGCTTTTCAAGCCACCATAATAATAATATAGTTGAAGTGCTAATACAGAAACACAAAAGATGAAAGAAACACAAATGTTTTTTTCTATTACACTACAAAACACTATTAGAAAAAAAAACTAATTGCAAAAAAGGTGAATAAATTACAATATTTTGCGTCACCTTATGAAGAAAGATTCTGAAAATGGTCTATTATTTATGAAAATTAATAAGTGCTTGTCTTCATGACGTCAATGCAAGTTTAAATGGAGGTAATGGTTATCTGTGTGCCTGGACAACAGACCGTATTGCTTAAGGGCACAATGGACAGACTGTCTGCATGGCGGGAAGATTCATTAAATGAGAGTAACATGTTTATAATTCAGCCACAGAATGCAGACTGATCAACCTTGATTTGAATTATTAAGAGATTTATTTTGATGAAATGCAATGGCAGCAGAGTAGAAGTAATCACAACAAACAAGAGTGTCTGGGTGAAGGTGCGGGTGGTCTATGAACAGATTTGCACATACTGGGTAAAATGTGGTCAAAATTGTAGTTTTAACTGTAAAAGTGTTTAACAAAATGAGAATACCATAGTTTTTAGTACAGTATCAAAATGGCAAGTTTTTTTTGCAATTTTAGATGGAACGCTCTGAAAAAGACTATAAATACCCTCCTTTAAAAAAAGTGGTAAAAAGTGGTTAAAAGAAGGCTTTAAACATCTATTCATCTAGTAACATCTAAAAAATAGTATATAAAGTAATGTCTCCCTCATATCAATATCAGTTATAAACAAGGCTTCAAAAAGTGTACAAACTCAAAAATAGCTAACTAAATTTTACCCTGCATTAAGCATTGCCGTTCACTTAAAAAAAAAACTAAAATTCTGTCACCATTTACAAGCCTCTGACTTCTTCCAAACCAAGAAGATCTTCTTTCGTGTTTACAGAACAAAACAAAAATGGTTTGGAAGAAGTCAAGGGCAAGTAAATGATGATGAAATGTTCATTTTTGAGTGAACTACCCCTCTAATACCAGATAACAAGGCCAAACTTTTCAAAAGTGGCCCAAAAAAATCTGTAAAACGAGTATTAAATCTTGTAATTGGTTAACCCTGACAATTTATTATAAAATTTTGAAGCAGTTGCTTTTAGAAATAGTACAGTACATTAAATAAATTACTAAATTAATTGTAAAATACTAAATCAATTATTTCATTTAGAAATATTATTTAGCTGAAAAACAGATTGCAAAAAAGACACATTTCATTTATACATTATTTATTATTTTATTATTATTTATTTTTCATGTATATAATTATAATAATATTATTTATTGTTATTTATTATTATTAATGTGTAATAAGTTTACTATTATTATAAATATATATATAATATTTTAGATTTTAAAAATATAGATATTTTTTTACTTTCTTTTTCATTCAACCACAACTGTCAATAAAGAAATCAATTGGATTAAAAATCTTAAATATGTAATAGTGCAGTCTAGGTCCCTAATATAAGCAAATTTGATCATGTAACTGCATACAAAAAGGTCAGATTTTGAGAGTTTAGACCAGATTTATCATCCTCAAATCCAAAGCTACTATGAGCTGACCTCCATCTATCCCTTGGTTTAACCTAACTAAAGCTTTATATCACTTGTATGAGATACAAAAGCAAATCCTAAGTTATGCAATGGGCAAACGTACCAACTGATAAGCTTTGTAGCTTTATCTTTGTTGTTTATAGGAATAAAACAAAAACATTTGCTTTGCTGCACACATCTCCCATTCATTCCCATCCTCTTTACAAGCATTTGTGACTATTGGAGCTTTAAAAAAAAATCAATAATCTTTTTCAAATACTTCCCAAATTCTGATTATTAGAGAGATTATTTTCAACACATATTTTAACTTAACAATTTGACTATTTTCTACTAAGTAAGAATATAAATATAAGAATAATAACATTCAATCTTTATCTTTAAAAAATTTTAATAGTAAAAACTGCTTTTATTTCAGCCAAAAAAAAAAAAAAAAGATGATGTTCTATAAATTAAAACTAGGAATAACTGTGATTTCTTTACTATGTTAAAAACACTTTAAAAAATATTCTTAAAATATTTATGAAAGAATTAAAATTTCTTTTTTTTAAAAAAGAATTCGGTCACACCACATAGTAGAGCTGCACGATTTTCTAGTTCTGCAATATACATTGCGATATGAATACAGCTTTATTTGGAAAGAATTCTTCATTTTAGATTGATTTGGGGGGATTTTGGTAAAGGAGTTGTAGGGATTATGGGTCCTTTGGGTGGCTCTCTGCTTGGCCAAAAGAGTGAATCTTGAATATTACATAACAAATAACTTACAAGCAAAGATAAATACAATATAATGCAAAGATAAAGTGAATTATAGTTTTTTGGAGAGTCTAACAGTATTCAGGTGCAGATATTAAATAATCAACACTGCATAGTATTTATTGTATATTGTGTAATCTTTATTAAAGTTACAAACAATATCATTTCTAGTGGCTGGATGTTTTAAACTCTGAAATGTTCACAAAGTCACAGCCCAAAGGGATAGTTCAGTCAAAAATGGAAATTTACTCACTATTTACTTACCATTCACTTGTTTTAAACATTTATGAGTTATGAATATATCATCTTTTTGTGTTCAATATAAAAAAGAAACAAAGTGAAACAAGTGAAGGGTGAATGAACGTAGTGAGTAAAGTAACTCTTTAAAAAAAATCTTAAATCTCTTAAACTCTTTAAATCTCTTTAAAAGCACATGTAGATGATAAACTTTTAATCCATTATAATTAAACTCTGCACTGATTGTAATAAACTATAATCCCAACTCAACATTGCATATCCTGCGATGTCACTTTCAGATGCACACATTGCGACATCGATGCTGTAACAATATATTGTGCAGCCCTACCCTATAGCATTTTACAACCTAAACTAACTGTATTTCATCATACAGTATTTTATATAACATGTAGCATTCAGAATTGTATATTAGGAAGTATAATTTAATTTCTTTTATTTTCTGCTTTGATTTTAATATTTACAATTTTCGTAGTTTTATAGTGTGTTTCATATAATTTTATATTTTACTTTACAAGATAATACATTTATTTATTTTTTATCTTATTTAATTTCACTCTCACGAGACTGTACATCAAGTTTAATCAAACAGCATGTTTTTAAACTCACCTTCGTAAGATCCGATCTCCAACAGTGTCCCACTCTGTTCAAGCTTCAGGAACTCGTCCACTGACAAGAAATTGTAATCTACTCCCGGCACCTCTCCTTCACGAGGGGGGCGAGTTGTACCTGTGACAAGCAGAAAACAGACAGAACGCGTAAGACATCAACAACACCCAACTGATAATTTATGCCTGAAACCGCATCCACACCATGTCTATGTTTACCACCTCTATCAGGGCCAACAACAACAACAACAACCACATGCTACAGTCTGCAGGCTCCTGGACGCCGAGCGCTTGGTGTGAAATCACTGCTACAGTACAAGTGAAGATGTTCTAACACCTTGATGATAACTGCTTGTAGGAGAGCAAACTGTGTCCACTATCTGAATTCGTATTAGATTAAAGTATCACTAATGGTCTGCATGAAAAAAACAGTGTAAAACACATTCTGTCTCAGACTGGTCTGTAAACATGCACTAAAACAAGGGGTTTAAATCAATGACCATTAGAAAATATCCATTAAAAACAACACTGTGAAAAGATTTAACATGTAGCTGTTGCTTAAAAGAGCAGTTTTAAACTATTTTGATGCACAAATTATGTTTGTTGGTAGAAATAGATGTATTTAGGATGATTTAACAATATTGACATTTAATAATAATATCGAATAATATGGTGTTTTTCCACTTACAAACCATTTTCTCCATTTATTCTTTCAAATATTCAATCATGAGCTTAGAAAATGTATTCATATTTGTTTTGTATTCAAATTTAATAAATTTTTTGAATCTAAAAAATGCTTATTACATGTTAAAATAAATTAAAAAGTATATAAGCTGCTCTGTCCACTTAATTTTTTTTGAAAAAAAAGTTTCATGCATTTTAAAAAAATCTACAAAACATTTATTGGGTCATTCCATGTGAACCCAATCAGATGTCCTCAGCTTAATTTTTTTTTATTTTAATTGTTTTTAACAGGGTGAAAAAAGAACATAAAATAATGAAAAAGCCAAAATCTTAAATGGCATGGGTGTACATTTACTGAGAAGTCCAGTTTTTAGAGGCAGGTGAAAATGGCATCTTTTACATGAGATGTACAGCCAAATGTCAGGGGAGCAAAAATGACGTTGGAGCATCATTGCTTTCATACATTCATTCATTCATTCATTCATTCATTCATTTTCCTTCAGCTTAGTCTCCATTTCAGAGGTCACCACAGTGGAATGAACTGCTAAGTATTCCAGCATATGTTTTATGCAGCGGATGCCCTTCCAGCTGCAACCCAGTTGTAGTAAACATCCATACACACTCATTCACACACATAATTTAAGTTTATTCAATTTACCTATACTGCATTTCTTTGGATGTGGGAGAAATCGGAGCACCCGGCGGAAACCCACGTGAACACGGGGAGAGCAAGCAAACTCCACACAGAGATGCCAGCTGGACCAGCCGGGACTCGAACCAGCGACCTTCTTGCTGTGAGGCAACAGTGCCAACCACTGAGTCACTGTGCCACCCTCATTGCTTTATTTTCACACAAATATTAGTGCCTATTGGTAATTTCTAACAGGTCTAATTGTAAAATTCTTGAAGCACTATATTTCAATGTGGACCCTTCAAATATGGGAAAAGACACTTTCATGTTTTTTTTTCCTGAGTGTGCATACCCATAATTTAAGAAGTATTAACAATATCTCAATTATAATTCTGGTTCTAAACAAACTTTTCCTTTGATATCTCTCTTTTAAGGCCATGCCTTGTCTATTTACAGAGCGATTGGAATTCCAATATGGCTCCATGAGTAAACTGTAAATTGTTCAGTGGTTAAAACCCATGACATTTAATATGCTGTCTTTCTTCTTCATTTATGCCGCTCTTTCTGAAATAATATAGTATATCTGAATAAACCAAAAAAAAGTCTAAAATTAGCGGATGACATCACCGTTATTGAAAGTTTGTTGGTTGGTGAGGAGGCGGAACATGGACCTGTTGTTGAGTATTTTACAAATTGGTGTCAAGAGGCTAGTTTACTTCTGAACACAGAGGCTGTTTCTCAATTCCAAGAATGCAAAGAACGGACTTGCGTTCTTGTGGAGACTGGTCTTGCCAGGTCACCTCGGAAGAACAAACTCAGGAGACTGCGAGAGCACAGAACGCGTCCTGTAAGAATTGAGATGATGCGTTCTTCCTGATGGTCACATAACCTTCACGCATCTTTAACCAAAAATTATTCAAACATTACAGCATTCATACAACAATTTATTGTTTTTCCCCTTTTCACAGTATATGCATAATGACTTTACAAATATACGTTGCACAATATAAATAAAACAGATTTTAATACGAATTTCAGCAAATAAACCCCCTTAATGTGTTTATGCCTTTTTTAAGATTTTTATGTTAATGTTTACTTTCGCCGTTTCATTTAGGTAAACTCCTGAGACAAATAAGTGATATCTCTGAACTATAATAATAAATATATATAAAAAGCTGCGCTTCCCACTTACGGTCGCAATGACTTCTGGGACTTCTAGAGCGAGTTCGGTGCTCAAGTGTGCATCTGTGCATCCTCGATACCAAGAACACATCCGGGAACTTTCATGCATCCTCCGTTCTTGCGGTCTTGAGTATTGGAACTTAATTTTGGCATTTGATGATGGCGTTACACATGAACACGAGGACTCAAGACCGCTGAAGAACGCATATTGAGAAACAGCCAGAGAAAACAAAAAACTGACCTGCGCCAGAAGCAGGAAGTAGTTTTAGATTGAATTAGTCGAAAGTACCTAGGTACTATTATTGATATTAAATTAAATGAAAATACTGAAAGACTATGTAGGACAGGCCAACAAAAAATAGTCTGCAGAAATTAGCGAAGTTTAATATTGATAGGACTCTGATGATTCATTGATTTGTTGGTTTACTACTTTAAAAATAAAACAGAAGAACTCGCTGTCTTAGGTTTTAAATACCTGCAGCAAAGTATTAGGGGTAAAAGTGTCAAGGTTATCCTATTCGTATGAAAGCCAGATGTTAAAGAAAGCCCATCAGATTATCTTTGATATATCCCATCCTCTTTTTGATTCATTTCAAATACTTCCCTTAGGATCTCGGGTCCCTTTGGCAAGGATCAACAGATTTAAATTTTCATTAGTTTGTTATGTGATTGATTTGCTGAATTTTAATGGAAAGTGGTAGTTGCTGTTTTTTAGTATTATTAATGTTGTTTAAGGTTTGTCTTGAATGTGTGGTATGACATATGTGTTGTAAATCTATTACGCTGCAGAACAAATCACCCCAAAAGGGGACATTAAAGTTTACAGTAAAATTAGAGCAAAGGACCCCTGGTTGAGTTGTTTTTAACTATTTCAAGTTACAAAACTAGCTTTACAGTTTTTGTTAACCGGGAAACATGTAATACATAAACAATTGCGATAATTTGTTCCATAATTACAGTCTGAGTGTCATTCACCCTAAAACAAAGCCTCACAGTTTTCCTTCTTACAACACACATTCTCTTCAATTGAACACTGATAACCCAAGAGCATGTTTACAGTATGCGACACCACGATGGATCATTGTATCACACACACACAAACACACGCACGCACGCACGCACGCACGCACACACGCACACACGCACACACACACGCACACACACACGCACACACACACACTGCTCCTTGTGTTTCACCAGTCATCAATATCCCTGCTGTCATAAACGCATAAACAGAGCACATGTTTATTAGCAGTTTTCTCTGGGTTTTCTCCATGCTTGAAGGTGAAGCCGGTGGTCTGGCAGTGCCCGTGTGTTTCTGCCCATCACTGATGAGCTGATGAATAGCTGATATAAATAGCACTCGTGATGGGAGACGCTCTTTGGCAGCCATCTTAGTGACAGTGGTAATAAATCAAAGATGTGATGATAACTGTTTTCCCAACATCCTCACTATGTAATATTCTCCTTTACAGTGTGTGGTGTAAAACACAAGAGCCAAAATGGATGCTGAGCAAAGCCTGTGTGTGTGCGTATGCGTGTTTTACTTTAAACAGTGCATGTCTTTTTAGTGGTATTAGTTCAATGAAAGCATCTGGGAAATTAAGTGGTGGATTGCCAGTATTTGTACTTCAACTACATTTTGTATGGATTTATATTTTTCTTTTGGGAAACTTTTACTTTTCAAAGTTTTTAGCAGCCTTTTATCAGTTTCATTACAATGTAAACATTTGGGAAATTAAGTTGTGGATGGTGATGAAGCATTCGTACTTCAAGCATATTTTCTATTTCAGATTTTTCTGTTGGGAAACTTTTACTTCACTACATTACAAAGCATAATTAGTGTAATTTTTTCTCCAGCACATTTTAATAAAACATGTTGCTCCTCATTTTTTTAACTGGAGAAAGCATCACCCACTCATTGACAAAAAAACCATTTGTGATCAAGCTGATACTTATAATCTGCTGAATCACACTGAACAGTTTGTGAACTGGACAGATCAGATTGAGTCTGTTCATGAGTCATCAACTCACTGAATCAAATGATCTGTTCGTAGAGATAGGATGTTTCTCAATATGCGTCCTTCAGCGTTCTTGCATCCTCGTGTTCTCGTGTAACGTCATCATCAACCTCCAAAGTTCAATTCCAAAACTCAAGGCGGAGGACGGGAAACGGAGAATGTGTTAAAGTTCCCGGATGTGTTCTTGATATCGAGGACGCATCGATGCAGACTTGAGCGCAAGACTCGCTTAAGAAGTCCCAGAAGTCATTGCGGCTAAATAAAAGAGGTGGGTAGTACAGCATTTTATATAGATTTATTATTAAAGTTCAGAAACATAACTTATTTATCTCAGGAGTTTCCCTAAATTAAACAGTGAAAGTAAACATTCACATTAAAATCTTAATAAAGGCTTAAGTTCATTCTCTGCATTCTTGGAATTGAGAAACAGTCAATGTCCAAACAGCTCACTGATTCAATTGATCCTGTCAGAGCGAGTCTCCTGTTAACCACTGACTGATTCACATAATCAGTCAGACAGAGTGTCTATTTCATGATTCACTGATTCAATTGATTCTGTCTACAAATCAAACTACTAGTTGAATTCAGTCTGGCTTAAAGTGATAATTCTCCCAAAAATGAAAATTCAGCCATCGTTTGCTCATCCTCCACTGCTTCCAAACTTGTTTGAGTTTCTTTCTGAGGTTGAACACAAAGGAAGATATACTAAAGAATTTTAGATAAAAGTTATTGACTTAGGGAAGTTAGGGATGCACCAATATAAAACTTTTGACCGATAACAGTAACCGATATCTTAAGAGATTTTGAGGTAAATAGCCGATATATTAGCCAATAGATATAAATATTACATTTTTTTGCATGTTTGCAAGCATATAGAATAAACATCTGATAATATTTGAGAATCTTGCATTTAGAAAAGCTTATAAATCAACTATTCTTTTCTATGGGCAACTTTCTTTTTAAATAAAATATTTCACCTGACAAAAAAAGCATCAACAAACAAGTCAATGTAAGAGATGTTTAACCACCATATCGGTGTATGACCATCTGAACGAAGCAGATTTTTATATTAATACTAAAAATGATCTTAAAATAACACAAACTAGAACCCATTCATCTTCTCTGCGGTAATAGATCTAATTATATCTATATCATAACAGATATGAACAGAGTGTGTTTGCATAGCATTCTTCTTAAGAATGTTGATGATCAAATGACGTGACATCTGTTTCTATATTGTATTTAAATTTGTCAGAACAATTTTCCATAATTTCCATAATTTCAAACTTCCTGTCTGCCATTATTATGCAAATTGAAACGTTGCTTTTTCAAACTCCTCCTAGACTGTTGATCTGATTTTCACCAAATTTGACTCAGATCATCTTCAGACCATTCTGACAAAACGTTATCAAATTCGTGTCGATAGGTGTAATGATTTTTGTTTCTTACACCGACAAATGTGTTGGCATGATGCCAAACTCCAAGTGAGGTCGTATCTCTGCAATGCTTAAAAATACTGACACCAAATTTTAGGTGTGTCATTACCACCTCACACTGAACAAACCATAAATTTGGGTCAAGAGTTATAAACCATTCATTATCCATTAATAATGAAACGTACAAATTTGCTAATAACTTTTGACTACATATGCTAATTTTCTCATTATTCCTTATAGGTGATGTCGAAAACACAGATATCACATATGCCATAAATGTCAAAACATCCTGTCCGTTTACTAAATCATTCTTACAAATAAGGTTATGTATATTGTCATTTTCACAGATGCATGTCAATGTGGCAATTAATAATATCTTTAAATAAATACCGTCAAACTGGACCAAAAGACATTAACACCCGATATTCATCTGATATTAGTGGTTTCAACATAGGCTCATTTTAAAAACGTAGCCCTATATACATTTCTGGAGAGAATTTGAGACGTAGAGTGGAGTTGACCATGAGGACGTGGTTTGAGTCTGGCAAAAAACGGTTCCACAAAGCAGGTAAGACAAAAACAAAAACCAAAAAATAAAACAAACAAGTAAATAACAGGGCGAGAATGTGGTAAAATCTGAAAACGTGATAAAAATCTGCCTTTTCTTTTTCTGGGTTGCTTTTCAAATTGCTGTCGGTTCGGTTTAGGGAAATGGGTGGGCGCTGGTCAATCTGTGCTTTTTAAAACACAATTGGTTGGGTTTAGGGAAGGGGGTGGGTAAGGAGATTGGTCAGGCAGTCAGTTAGTTGACAGCAGCCTCTGGAGGATTAACGCAAGAATAGGAGCCACGAATGACACTCGCATGAGAAATTTGAGATCTCAAAAACAAAAACAGCGGCCGCTGGCGGATTCGTGAAAACAAAAACTGCAAAAAAGCATAGCTCCTGGGACGTATTTGGTGCTCTCCAGAAATGTAAAAAGTGATACATTTACATTACATTTACATTTAGTCATTTAGCAGACGCTTTTATCCAAAGCGACTTACAAATGGAAGCAATGAAGCAATTTACACAACTGTAAGTGCAACAGTGAATAAGTGCTATAGACAAGTTTCAGGTGTGTAAAGTCTAAGAAGCAAAAGCAATAGTAATGTAAGTTTTTTTTTTTTTTTTTTTTGAGAGAGAGTACAGTTAGTGGTATAGTCAGAGAGGCAGTTAAGATTAGGAAGGAAAGTGGAGACTAAACAGTTGAGTTTTTAGTCGTTTCTTGAAGACAGCAAGTGACTCTGCTGTTCTGATGTAATTAGGGAGTTCATTCCACCAATTGGGTAGATTGAATGCGAGAGTTCGGGAAAGTGATTTCTTTTCTCTTAGGGATGAAACCACGAGAAGACGTTCATTCACAGAACGCACGTTTCTGGAGGGCACATAAATCTGCAGAAGTGAGAGCAGATAAGAAGGAGCAAAGCCAGAGGTCGATTTGTAAGCAAACATCAGAGCTTTGAATTTGATGCGAGCAGCAACTGGCAGCCAGTGCAAACGGGTGAGTAGCGGAGTGACATGTGCTCTTTTGGGTTCATCAAAGACCACTCGTGCTGCTGCGTTCTGAAGCAGCTGAAGAGGTTTGATAGAATTAGCTGGAAGCCCTGCTAGTAGAGAGTTGCAATAATTCAGTTTGGAGAGAACAAGAGCTTGAACAATGAGTTGAGCTGCATGTTCAGATAGGAAGGGTCGGACCTTTCTGATGTTATAGAGTGCGAATCTGCAAGATCGAGCAGTTCTAGAAATGTGGTCAGAGAAGTTTAGTTGGTCATCAATCGTTACTCCACGTTACTGATACATAATCAGAATAAGCCTGGGTTGTGTGTTTTTGTCAATTTGATCACAAGTGTATGACATTAAATGCAGATGTAGACTGAATCTAAAATGTTTTGATCTTGTCCAATTTTTATCACTTAGAGAGGTAAGTGTAACTGCTCAAAATGGTCAAAATTGTTCAAACAGCCTCAAAAGACCAGCTTCTGCCTAGCAATCATTATAGGACGATGTAAGAAAGCACACCAAAACAAGGTATTTATGCTTCACTACATTGCAGATAAAAAGCACTTTTTGCAGCTAAAGCTAAATATGCAGCTGTAAATGAATCAACCTACACATCTTCTAGTTCATCTAGATCCTCAAGACAATACTTTTATCCAGTGACAGTAGTGACCGCTCATGCTAACCTCCACCTTACTACTTCATGCATGCAATAGCACACCATGTTTCTGCTCCTCTGAACAGTAAATAGATACACTTATGTACAATCACACTCTTTACTCAACATGAACCAATGTTACTATACGGCATGTAGAAAAAAAATCTCCACAAATATATAAATAGCATGAATGTCACATGATGATATATTTTCTTGTTGCTATGGACAACCCTTGAAGGATACAATCCCTGAGAGCCTCATTTCTGATTTCTGAGGGGATCAAACCATTTCATATCACACACTGTGCTGCGCAGGGAAGATCATCTGCAAAATAACAGCCACAAAAAGGATGCTATTTCAAGGTAATGCTGGTTGATATTTATATCATGGATCTTTGTGAAGTATATATCATGAAATTGTATGAAGTTGTATCAAGGCACGCTGTTGGTTATCACACACTATTTTCACATTCCTTATCCACTTATTCCTGAATAATTATTATTAAACAGTCATGAGATAAAAAATTACAAAAAACTAATCATCAAGTTCTCCTTAAAAATTAAAATGTTTCAAAGTTTTAAATGTTATCACGCTTTACCATGTTATAAATCTTAGCCTGCTTTTAATTAATAAAACTATAAATTATCTAAAATTAATCAGTATTAGAACATTAATTAAATTCCGTTACATTTAGAACACATGATTTAACAATTTGACTCAAAAAGTCCAAATGTATAAAATCTACACATTTATTTATAACAAAACAACATGAAACAACAAAAATATTACTCTGGAAAATGTTCAAACAAACAATATTTTTACTGACGTAAATTTTCATTTCATTCAGATGCTGCAATAATTCAACAACAGGCATTATTTATTACGTTTATTAACTAAATTCAGTCCCAAAAGTGAATGAAAAATAAATTGTATCTATTCTGCATTGAGTAAAGTTTCTTAACCTTTGTAAAACATATTTGATTTTAGCATTTTTCAAACTTTTTTATGTATATTTGATGCCAGATGAACAAGATAAATTTAATACAAACCCTGCATACGAAGATCACTGTATAGCAGGCACTATATTTGGGTTAAACATTGCCATCCTTTTAAAAATATATACATACAGTGGTGTAAAGTAACAAATTATAAATACTCAAGTAGGGATGCAGTGATTACAGATTTTGGCTGTACGATTTTAATCTGAGGAGTAATCTCAGTTTCACGGTTATCACGGTTATTATGCATTTATTAATTTTGAAACACTCTCTTTGCATTTACAATTAAGTGAAAAAAAAGTAATAATTTTACACTGAAAATAAATTACAGAACAATGAATGAATGAATAAGTAAATAAATAAAATAAGAATAAATAAAAAAAATTTATTTGTCTAATATAAGTGGAAATCTAATCTACATATTAGCCAAGTATTTCCCTTTTAAAGAAAACAAATGTAGTCAAAGGCTGCTGAACCTCTGTCTGAAAGGAATTTTTGATAATGATTAATTAACCGTCACGAATTAAAGCGTGGTTAATAGTGAAATCGGTTAACCGTTGCCCCCCTATACTCAAATTAGTGTAATTGAGTAGTTTTTTCAGGAATTGTAGTTTACTAAGTAGTTTTAAAAATGTCTACTTTTACTTTCTCGAGTACATTTTTAGTGCTGTATTGGTACTTTTACTCCACTACCTTTTTTAGCCTGCAGTCTCTACTTTATTTTTTCTTGTCTATGGTGATTGGCAAAGTCGAAAAATCAATTCTGTTATTCCTGTTCAATCTAATCGCATATAGAAAGTAAATCTCACCATACCGAACAGCCTCAACACGTGGATGCTTTATAAATACAGCAAACCATTTGGAAGGATTAAAAGTGTCAAAGAAGATGTCCAAAATCTGTACACACATTGACCCAGAGACTGTTTAGACTGCTTGTCACTGATGAGAAGATGAAGAACGCCTACTGTATGATGACTGAAATACCAAAAAGTCTTAAACAATAACTAAATGCACTACAGAATCTTACGTTTCACACACACAAGAACCAATTGCATGTGAACGGTTCAACCTTTCGCAGTGTAATACTCACTATTTGAGTACTTTTAAAAGGGCTACTTTTTACACATACTTTGAGTAATATTTACAACAGATACTTTTAATCTACTTACACTACATTTTTGGTTAAGTGGTGATATTTTTACTTTAGTATGATTTTTCAGTACTCCTTCAAAAAGAAATTCAGGCGTAATACATCAGACATATTATCACTGTCATGTGTTCTAGTTTCAGTTGCGTCACTATTCAAAGTTCCTCTCCAATGGCCTCCCATGGCCAACATTATTAACAAAATCACATAATATTAATCAAACAGTATCAACCAAATCATACATTTTGATCATTTTAACGCAGCTTTGCAGAATAAAGTATACATTTCATGAAAAAGTGTAAATGATAACTAATAATAAAAAAAAATTCCAGTCTCATGATGTTGAAAACTTAGAAAATAGAAAATAAAATACTTAATATTTGCAGGTTTTCCAGGACAGTTAAAACCTTGGATTAAATTATGACAGTCGTTAATTATCCCTGGCTTTACATGTGACAGAAGCATTCTGCATTTAGCTAAATAAATCACAGTGCAGCACACTTCTTTTTACACTTTTTTTAACAAAGAAGTCAAGATGGCCAGTTTTGACGCTGCTGTTAATGTACCTCTGCTAGACCGCTGAGAGCGTGCTGGGTGCCCAAGTGCTAAATGAAGCAAAGGTGAGGAGCAGTGACAACAAACATCACAATCTGCAGCTGTTCGATCCCGGCCTACACACACTCATCAGTTGTGGGTCAGTGGTTGCGAACAGAAGGGGTTACTGTCACCAAATGGCATGATCCAGAGCCCAAAAGAGAAACAATTACCTAATGGGGGTTTACAACCCTCTGCTAAATGATAACCCCGTTACAGACACACACACACACTCTCACGCACACATGCGTCACACAGGCAGGATCTGCTACCACACTGGCTGCTCGCTGTATTTCTAAGCAGTGAAGTGTGCGCACATGTGTGTGTGTGTGTGTGTGTGTGTGTATGTAGCTGAAGATTTTCTTTCTCTGGAAAAGAACAGTTGTGCTTCACAGTGAATCAGCATCAGGAGTTTCCACAATGCAGCCTTGGAACATGCAACCCGAGCACTTATGTATAACACATACACACATATTGCCTCAAAACTGTTAACAGAGGAGGATTGTATTGGTATATTATGTACAATGGAGGGGTCAGAAAATTTGGGAGATTTGTCAAAATGATAAAAGATTGCTTACAAATTTAAGATCATTGGGCAAATCCCCCCACAAAATAAACTGAATTTGTTATGACTGTCGCCAATGCCATTAAAATTTAAAGCTAAAACAAATAATGGATGGATGGATGGATAGATGGATGGATGGAAAGATGGATGGAGCATTGATAAGCATTATAACCACAGTTATTTATGTTGAGCAGATAAATGGAATGGCCAATTAGAGGAGTTTAGATGAGAGTTCTGTTAGACACATAAGCGTTTGCTGACCAAAGTCTGCAATTTTGCAAATTCTCTCATCAAACACCAAAACAAAAAGCAGAAAACATACTAATAAAACATTCATTTTGCAACAGAGATTACATCGGTGGTTTTTGCATAATTTGTGCTGGACTAATGTCTTGGAACAATGTGTGTGTCTGTGTATCTGCAATATGATGTGCTATTTCCCACACAAAATTTTTATATACGCAACACAAACCTCAGTCACTCAATATTTTTCAGCTTAGTCCATGATTTAGCAGTTGCCACAGCAGAATGAACCACCAATTATTCTGGCATATGTTTTTATGTAGCGAATGCGCTTCCAGCCACACTGCAACACAACCAGTTCATGTTTTTTTTCTTTCTTTTTTCCCTTGATTAAAATTTTTAAACTCTCTACCAAATGTTTTCTATGAAAATCAGTTTAAACAAACACTCTCGCACTACCCATATTCTTTTTCATTAAAATGTCTGCTTCTTAGAAGAAGAAAAAAATCACATTCTCTCCTCAGAGCTGCAAAACTTTTCATTTTATTGAAAACCAGATTTACGCTGCTTTTTTGATATAAAACAGCCTGACAGACTATGGACATTTATGCAAACTATGTTTCAAAAGCAGGTCATTCTGCAATCGTCATAGTACTGATGCAACAACTATGAAGGCATTAACATGTTACCACCCACATTTACACATCAACAGCTATTCAGCATTCAACAGCATCGTCCGTCCTGCTGAATGACACAGTGAACTGCACCAGTAGTTTTCAAATGCAAACAAGTTACCCAATCATAACAAAAGTCATTTACATGTAGATGTCTTATATAAATGAAGAGGCCATTTCATTTTGAAGGTCGGACAAAGTGTGTAAAATGGTCATGTAAAAAAATTCAGTTTTTGCTGTCTTGTAGAAATCATCTGGAGTGCACTTTTGTAATTTTTAGGTACTAGTATTTACATTTGAGTTATCAATATACACCCTTTAGACACAAATATCTTCCTTTTGAAAAAGTAACACTCCAGTGACAGCTCTTGTACATTTATTTCTAAGAGTTTATAGGACACATATTGCATAAATCCAATACTGACATACAGCATATACCACATTTGGCAAGACATAGAAATCCCCCCCCCCCCCCCCCCCAAAATATCATATGGTTTCAATATATATATTCCTAATTTCAAAGGATGGGGACTGAAACAGTATCAAAAATGGTTCATAAAATGCACTGGTCACACTTTACAATAAGGTTTCCTAAGTTAATGTTGGTTAACGTACTTACTAATATGAATTAATTATGAACAATACTTGTACAGCATATATTAATCATGGGTAAACATTTACTAATGCATTATTATTATAATATGCCAAAATGATTGAATGAACATTTTGTTTGGTATGTTATGTGACTGGAGAAGACTTGGAATACACACAATTCTGCATTACCTCTGATGTGTTTTTTGCACCCTAAAACATTAGCCTTTAAAGTACATTCCAACATGTACCATGGAAAAACCAAAGTCATGCGGATTTGGAACAACGTTAGGGTGAGTAAATCATGACCAAATTTTAATTTTGGAGGCGATTTAATCCTTTAAGTGAACGTGTAGTGTAAGGACAAGGACAGATTCTGAGAGCTGTGATCAGAATTAAAATGAGTGCAGTGATTTGGCAGCGAAAACAGAGGCTCATTCATTCTTAATGAAAGACTAGTCCCTATTTTAAGGCATTTCTCTTCAAGTTTCTTAAATGACACAGAGTTTCAAGATTTTTATGCTCCGCCAAAAATGCGAAAATAACTTTAGAATACATTCCAGGATTTGCTACAGTACTGAAAAGGCTAGTATTACAAATCAGCTCTTTCTATGCCAGGTAAGGTATGGATCTCATTTTCCACAAAATGGAGCCTGATCTCTCTACACATCTTTGTATTTGACATAAATACATGCTGTGGGTAAAAAATAGCTGCATTGTGAAGAGCAAAGGCAAAAAGGAACTTGAAAGCACCAAAGGCGGGCGTATTTAACATCACACATGCCAAAATACATCCGGAAAACAACAATGCAATGTGCACATCCAGAATACGAACTGGCTCTAAAAATAGCGGCGTCTGATAAATCCGTTTATTTGAGCCTCCAGGAGCAATGCAGCAGCAAGTGCCGTGTGCCTGAAGCCCCCAGTTCAGCTCTCTCACATGGCCTATATTCAAACCTCATTCCAAGAGTTCATTCAGGTTTGTAGTGACATGATAGTGAATAAATAATAAAAAAAAATGTGCCAAACTACTGCAGCATCGCTCAAAGTTTACTCAAATATGAACTATAAACCATACATGGTTAAAAATGTATGCTATCAAGT
This sequence comes from Danio aesculapii, assembly GCF_903798145.1. Classification (NCBI taxonomy): domain Eukaryota; kingdom Metazoa; phylum Chordata; class Actinopteri; order Cypriniformes; family Danionidae; genus Danio; species Danio aesculapii. The sequence continues at coordinate 17,592,537 of NC_079445.1, forward strand.
CAAGTTTATAGCAAAACGTTGATGCTAGCTTGATAAACTCAAATTGCTAACATGTCTGGCATGTCAACATGCTTCTAATATGATTAAATACATTTTTAACACATTTTCACCATGTTTTAACAAGTTGTTCTAACATAACTGATCACACTTATTCTATTAAACTTATTGCTGGCATGTTTATAACATGATTTAACATGACTTGCTATCATGTAATATCATACATAAAATCACACACTATCTACATTTTAATACACTGCTTGCATGGTTCTAACATGTTTCAACTCATTTCTTAACTGTTTTACCACAGAGCTAACATGTTTTTAGCACATTTTAAGTTAACTGCATGTTTCTAGCATGACTTAAGCCTAGCATGTAATATCTTACAACAAGTTTATGTAATTATTATTATTATTATTATTAGTGGTAGTAGTAGTAGTATTTTACAGTAGTTTAGAGTAGACTTAAAGCAATGCGGCAACATTTTGGCTAACATTTCATTTAACAGCAATATAAGGACTAATACTATTTTCCAATAAAAAACAAATTAAAATGTAGCATATTCACACTGGTAAATGAATCATTTTAAAGCAGTAGCTTTATAGCTTCCTAGTTTGTCTTTAGATCTGGTCCTTTAGTTCTGACACACCAGCAAATTTCTAACATGTTAATAACATGTTTAATGCTAATGGCATGTTTTGCTATGATGACAGCTGTTAAACTGCATCTGCAAGCATGGGAAAATACCACAATTAATAACATGTTTTAACTCCAAACTCACTTCATAAGTTCAGTCGAGTGTTAAATACATCCTTCTGTGAAATAATTCTGTAGCTGTGTGTTTATCAACTTTATCAAATTACTTGAGTTTAGTTAACTCAAAATTGACTGAAAGTTAATTCTACTCATTTGAAAAGAGTTTTGAACTCAGTGTTGAAGGTAATGAGTTAATTAAATACCTCATTACTTCAACTTAAACGAAGCAAGTTCACAGTACTCATATAGATAAATTTTTTTTAACTCAAATGGTTTGTAGCAATCAGTTTTCTCAAATGGTTTGAGTTACCTTAAGTTTTTGTGTTTTACAGTGTAGCCATGTTAAATCACTGAAAGTAGGTAAATGTTCTGTTTATTCAGCAAGCTCTACAGAGATTTCCTCGGCTTCTTCTTTGTGGCATATTTACAGTTTTGTGTGAGGTCGCCCTCTGGCCTTTGGAGGAGATTTACAACTGATCATAGAAACATGCCTCCCTCACAAGATTTGCATAACAACCATTGTGTTTGAGCTTGAGGCATTATGAATGCAGCATATTTCTAACATAATTTAATGCACTACTAAACTGTTTTAGCTGTCACCAACTGTTTTAAACAAATTTAAAGCTAATTTCAATCAACTTCATACATTTTCAAAAGTTACTAGGACCTAGGAATGCAGGAATATGAGCCACAAATCTAGTTAAGCTACAATCAGCTTTATGTTCACAAAAACACACAGTGCCTTCGAAAAAACAAACTATTATAATTTTCTGGGAAAAAAATACTTGTGCCTCTGCAAAAGTTACTACCTCAATGCTAGAATTACACATTACTATGAGATGAGTAAGATATCCACGACCCTCTATTCAGGCAAAAGGGACATTTTACAGAAATGTCAGTTTTTAGTTCCCTCAGCTTAACAATGTTACTCTTAAAATCTCCTTTTTTGGATTTACAATTTCTTTATCTTTTAAAATAAAAATTTTGTTAAGATATGTTATCATTATGCCATTTAAACAATTTACCCCTTTCATTCATCAATGTGGCAATAATTGCTTCTGTAAAGTCCTGAGCGCTACAAATCCGCTTGTCCAGACAGTCATAAAGGAAGGTGCTTTAATCTGGGGTCAGAGACAGATTCAAAATACAATAATGTATTCATAGCAATCAAATATATTATGTAAATGACATAAATAATAAAACATGCCAAATAAACATTCTAAGATATTTTACGCAGTTAAAAACAATGATTCTTGGAACATGTACTCTGTACAATATATTCCAGTATTATCCATAATTTATTTTATGACTCCAGAAGTTTAAAAAAAAACGGATGTTACTTAAAACATCTGCAAATAGACATATAATTCTGTCTCTGTATAAATCTCTAAACCCAAGTTACTTTTAGAAATGCATTCTACTGTCCAATAGTAAAATATGAGACATTTTCCTCAAATTAACCAACCCATCAAAACCCATCATTTCATTTCAAACCAACCCATCAAAATAAAAGCTTACTCTGAAGACGCTTGAAGATGATGATTGCTTTTCTCACATAAAACCGCAACATATATAGTGTAGTGTAATCACACTATAATAGATGTGTATACTGTATATCCCATTAATAAAGCCATGCCATACATAAACAGATACAGAACTACAGATTTTTTATTTAAATATTCTATTGCAATATCATATTGACACACTCTAGTTCATTTCACATTTAGTTATGCAGTACTACTATTGATTAAATCACACATAATAAGCAAAATGATGTGGCATTCTGTGTTATTCAGTTAATTCAGTTGTTATTACTGGAGCCTGTCTGCTTGATATGTTATATGGCCCTCAAATTGTTATTGACAGATAAAAATGCCACAATGCGAATATGAAATCATTAATTGCATTACGAAAACCACACACACACACAAACTAAAATCAAAAAACAGGCATCTCTGAATGTCTACTTTAAGTTCAGCTAAGTGTAACAAGGCTTTAACTTGGTCTCTGAGCCATCTTAATGCTCAGTATGTGTGTATGCGCATACTAATCCCTCACCGAGGAAAAATCACAGTTGCAAAGTGGACAAAAATAGTACAGCCTGTGTGATTCAGCAGTGTCTGATGACTCTTATACATAATAAGTACTAAAATTAGCATGTATCCATATTCAAATCCTTAAAGGTCAAGCAAAGGTGTGACACACAGTCAAACTCCCACCACATCATAGCCTCTCTGCATTAAACACTCCATCTCACATTTATTCTAATGGCCGACAAAGACTAATCCCGCACCAATTAAAAGAACTCCAAAAACATGTCAAGATTAACTGTTAAACTATCCAGAGGCTCCATTCATCTACAAAAGTAATTCTCCCTTCCCAATCCAGACACAAAGACGTTTCGTAGCTCCTTTGTTTTGTTGAGCACTAGGTCATCTTCACCTCTCACAGACACAACAACACAAATGTTACCAGGCATTGTGAAATCGGACATGGCAACATGTTGTCCGGTTAGAAGTAGAATCGAGGCATTTAAAGGGAGGTATTGCATTCCTGGAGAGCAATACTGCAGTAACTGGAGAGGCAATCAATCAGACGCAAAGCTTTAAGTGACTCTGAGCCTCACCGCCGTGATTCAGTTAGCGGTGTAGCGTAGGCTGTTGTTAGCGCATTTGGAAACGACTCATTATCATCATCATTCTAATAATAGTCAAGACTCTTACTATACCAGCAATCGGATGTTTGCGCTCTTCCAAAGTTATTAAAGGCCCTGTGGTTTCGGGCTTGAAATAAAGCACGATTACAATGTTTCTACAATGCAAACTGGGTTAGTTGGAGATGCTAAATCTCGGGCGCTCTTTTAGCAGAAGCAATTTCTGATGCCCTCCCAGTTAAATACATAAAAACTAATTGAAAAAAGCTCTTGTATGCTGAGATGTGTTTGTTCTGAGCTGAAGCTGTTATCTGCATGGCTTGATTAAATTTTTCATGAGCCTGACCCAGTGAGTAATACAGGCTGCTCTCTCTCGCTCCTTTTCTCCTTCTTCCTTCTTTTCGTGCTCTCATCATCTCTCTTTTTTCCTGCATGTGCTTCTCTGTAATCCATAAATCAAAAAAGGCACTGACATGAGTGGGGAAATGATGAAACAAACCAAATAAGTGGCAAAACTCACTTTTAAGTGCTTGTTTGCTTTGAGACCATCTTAAACATTGCATAAATCACATATGAGCGCACGGATAAAAGTTACTCTATTAGCAGACACGAAATTTACTATAAAACTTCTCTTATCAAATAACTGATACTAACATCCATTAAATATGGATTATATGTTCTCAAAATGACACAAATCACTCAGTTATGTAAATACACTCAAATGTGACACTTGGTTACAAAACTTTATCTGAAAGCTGAATAAATCGTGTCAACAAACAATGTATACTGTGTTAGGATAGGTCAATATTAAGCTGAGATACAACTATTTGAAAATCTGGAGTATAGGCATGGGCCGATATAAGATTCTGACAGTGTGATAAGCTTGAATAAAAATATCATGGTTTCACGATATTGTGATTACTGCTCTAAAATATGTTCTTTTTAAATGTCTGGGTAAAAAAATAAACTTTTTTTTCCCCCTTCGAACACAATATATTTTATGTTGAGAAACATTTAAAATATCTTGGATCAGTAAACATGTCAGGGTGAATAATTCAAATGAATCATTGACTTCTGCTGTCTTCATTAGTTTTAAAAACACAGATTTCTTTACAATTTAAAACAACATCTTTGGATATCTTTATCTGCTGGAGATACTGTTGCCCTAAAAAACAAAAATAAATAAACGTTAATAAAAAATCGTACATATACTGGAGGAACGATACTGCAGAAAATTTTGGTGGATTTAAAACCTTGACTTTTCCAAATTGAGGTATACCTTGAAAACGGTTATCATCCCATGCCTAATCTGGACTAGGATAAAAATAAATCATAACAATAAAAAAAAAAAAAAAAAAAAAAAAACGTTAAAGTTGTCTATATGAGGTTCGCAATGCATTTAACTAATACAAATAGTAAATTTAGTTATTATATAATTTACAGTTGGAAATTTACTATGTATGTTCATGGAAAATTATCTTTACTTAATATTCTACTGATTTTTGCATAAAAAAATATTAATTTTGCCTAAAATATACCTGTGAAACAAAAGGCTTTGTGGTTCAAGGTCACAAATGTGAGTGTCTGTAAATACACTAGAATAAGAATGTCTCCTTGCATTTCCAACATTTAGGATTCGTTTTAACAATTTGCAAATTGTTTAAAAAGCAGTTATAATATAGATTTACATATTGATAATGAAGTTATAGAAAGAGTATATGCAATTAAGTTTCTTGATGTTGTTCCGCAAATAAATAATGTGATATCAAAATTAGTCAAAACTGTAGCAATAGTGTATAAAGCAAGATTTATCCTGTATATATTATATAACACACTTATGTTGCCATATATGAGTTATTGTGTTGAAATATGGGGGAAATACATATAAATCTAACTTACGATCCGTATGTACAATTCAGAAAAAAGTAATTAGACTCATAGAAAATGTGGGGTATTTGGAGCATACAAATCCTTTATTTTTTAAATTAAAGATACTTCAGTTCAATGATTTGGTTAAATTTAAATCAGCACAATTTATATTTAAAACTAGGAATAAACTACTTCCAAAAGGCATACAAACGTTTTTCGAAGAACGACAAGGTGGATATAATCTGAGAGAAGAACTAAATTTGAAAACAAGTTGAAAACAAGAACAACTTTAAAAAGTTTGTGTATGTCTGTCTGTGGTGTAAAACTATGGAACAGTCTAGATCTGACTCTCAAACAATGTCAGGATATTAATCAATTTAAAAAGTTGTATAAATATATTTTATTAAAGGAATATAATGATGAAGGTGTTCGAAAAGGTATAAAAAGAGAAAGGTATGATAAAATTTTAATTAATGGCTATTTGCAGTACTATGTTTTTTTGTTTTTTTCTCTAAGTTTATGTTACAAAATATAAAGGTACAAATGGAACCAAACATATAATTTGTCAAATATGCCAAAAGGATAAAATATGTTCATGTAAAAAGAAGAGATAAGTAAAAAAAGAAATAAGTTTAAGTAATAGACGAATGATGTATGTGGTAATGGGGTGGGAAAATAATAAGCTTGTGCTTCATCCCACTCTATTTTCGACCATGTTGAGATGTATTCTTTTGTTAATGATATTTTATGTATGCTATTTTGTTCGAAAATAAATAAATCAAATCAAAATTTAAAAAAATCAAATGAAGTCTCTATCAATTCCTGACATTATGAGAATGGGCTTTATTTACTTGTATTTTACTGTATTTTCACAAATTTCCACTGTGATTTACAGAAGAGTCCCATCAAATTGTAATTTAGCATAACATTAGTTTATACACAGCCATATTTAGAGTATATTATTAGACATTCCACCATCCATTAAACCACTTTTTACCCATTTGTCAGTATTTTTAAAATCAGAATCAGTGTGCTGTTTTAGTCTTTCTATTTCTTTAAAGTGGACATGTGCATTTGACATGCTTTCTACAATCACTTTTGTTGATCAAAAGGCAGAAGTTTCATAGTTGACCCAAATCGTTTTGCTTGGAAATTATTATTCATTACAAAACATATAGTATTATCATCATCATTATGTAGTATAAACATCTATCTCAGATCATGTGACTGCTGTCAGATGGGAAAAAAGCAGTCATTTACATCTGGTTAAACCTGTATCTTCAGTGATTTCAACAGTTTCCTACAGGAGGGACTCTTTTTGGGAGAGCAACTTTTTTTAAGACACCAGGCCAGGTGAAAGGGTTCAAGATAAGCTGCAATGTTATATATATATATATCAAAATACAACCTACCATCAGAGCAATTCATATCTTTCTTAATAAACACAGATATATCTATATTTTCACAAATCATCAGATTAAAAACTGAAAATCAATCCTGAGCAATTTAAAAGACAAAAAATAATTAATAATGTCCTCTATCAGTGTATTTTTTTGTAATCAAATCAACTTTTCTAATCATCTCAACTCAATCAGTCAAACTGACTAAAAGTATTAAGTTAAACTTATAACTAAGAAATGTGTTGAAACCTGATTAACTGATTAACATTAAAACAAAATAATATCATTTTACAGTGTGACTACAAACGCTGTATGTGTAACACAGAAGCTTAGAAGAAAAATGAAAGAAACCCTACGAATAGCATGCAACTCATTCTAGCTTAACTGATTATAAACTGAAATAATAGACCTCCTTTTCCACACACTGGAATGAAGTGTGGATTCACATCACATAAACCGTGTTTACATGATGCATTTTTGCAAGGCCACAGTTTCCACTGTGATTGAAACTATGAGCAGAGCCACGAATACCTTGCGGAGAGAGTTTCTCTGCAAAAATAGTCAAATAAAAAGCTCTGTGAATTAGCCTAAACAAGCAAATAAGCTTGATCTCCCAAACGAAAACTTTTGACAAGCCCGTTCTTACACTGTTCCTACATCTGTTGCCAATCCTGAGTGACGTGGATTAGAAGGCACTTTTTTAAAGTACAAAAAGCTGAAAGCACCTACAGTATACTTTGTCAAAAGCATTAATCAAAAGGCAAAGCAGCAATAAAAGGCATGTCCAGGCTGCAGGCGACGTCAGTAGAGTTCAAAGGGATATAAGATATTGACAGTTCTGTCACAGCAGAGGCGTTCGAGAGCCCCTACCTTCTCTTCTGTGTGACTGATGCCCGCAAAGTGTTGACAGATCACTACAGATTTATCAAAACACACTGAATGGCACAATAGTTTGCATAACAGTTCATATTACTCAAACACAAAATGTGCGTTGGATAATTAGCATGTCTGCACAAACGAAACATAACTAAAGCTTTGTTAAAAAGCTTATCAAAGAGGAAATCAATGAGAGGCACAAAAGGAACTATACGATAGGGACTATAATAAGACTTTATTATTGCAGCACCAAAGAGTAATAGTCATTATTAGAAAGAAAATACTGTATTTATTAAAATATATTTCAAAATAGAGAATAGTTGTAATTATGAATTAATACTGCCTAATTAACGTTAACATTGTTTAATAATACAAGCACATACATACACTATTTGCTGCATGGAGTTATGTAGAATGCTGAGATTTAATATCCATACATACATTCATTCATTTTCTGTTCGGCTTAGTCCCTTTATTAATCCAGGGTCGCTACAGCGGAATGAACCGCCAACTTATCCAGCACATGTTTTACGCAGCGGATGCCCTTCCAGCCTTAACCCATCTCTGGGAAACATCCATACACACTCATTCACACTCATACAGTACGGACAATTTAGCCTAATTCACCTGGAGCAACCGGAGGAAACCCACGCGAATGCAAGGAGAACATGCAAACTCCACACAGAAACGCCAACTGACCCAGCCGAGGCTCAAACCAGCGACCTTCTTGCTGTGAGGCGACAGCACTACCTACTGCGCCACTGCGTCGCCCCCATACATACATACAATTTGCTATTATTATTATTATTATTATTTAGTAACACTTTATATCAAATCAAGCACGATTAAAAACAATACAACAACACTAATATAAATAATAAAAATCTGCCATTTATTATACTTTATTACAGTTTACGTGTAAATAGACATATATTATACATATAATCTTTTGCATATCACTGTACTTATTTTGTATTACTCATTAGCCATTAATGCTAAGATGCTACACACACACACAAACAAACATGTATTTTCTTGAACAAAGATACATCATTTGACATGATACACACGCAACCTCCCTACAAAAGCAAAGTGAATTATTTTCAGTAAGTTTAGCCAGTATGTCTGTAAACAATTTTGAGCCATGATGATCTATACTAGGAAGAGCAGAAGCTTTAAGACAGAGAAAGAGGCAAACTTGGCATCTCGTGTTCCCAATTTTGGGGGATCTGGAAGCAGGAGATGCTAGGAAAGGCAAGACTCATGATCAGGAAATGTTCGGGGATGTGCGCCCATGTTGATGTTGACAGCCAGCCCTTCCGGCTCAGTGGGAGAGAGAACCATCTGTCCCAGCAAAGGGTTAATCCACAACACAGATCCCCGATTCTAGCGATTTCCACCCCACATATTCCCATTAGCAAAATGGAGTTGCTTTCTGGAAGCATATCCCCCCCAAAAAGACCTCCAGTTGGGGATCCACAGCATTAGCATTCACAAACTCCATCAAATCAGTCCAGCAATGCCTGCGCCGAAACAACCAATCAATGCATCAAGACATGCCATATAATGCCCTGCCGAAAATATCGATCAATGCACTGATGAGCTGAGAAGATTTGTTCTGACAGACTGACCAAAAAACTGAGCTTATACAAGAAATACCATGCAATATAAACGGGCCTGTTCCAGGGTTTGGGTTTACTCGGTTCAAATCACCATCTTCAAATCATCCAGATCAACACAAGAGCCGTAAGACCTGTCATTCCAGAGCCAAAGAATGAGTTTTTAACCTAGACATGCCAACAAGACACAAAATATCGTTCCAAATGAGCATCTCTTCAGAGCTTCCGTGAAAAAGCGAGCACAGACAGAGATGCGGCTGGAGACAGTGGCTGCAGCGGAGAGACAGACATGAGCCTGGTGTGAGGGGGGCTGGGAGAGAGACGGCTGCCACACTGCTGAACTCCAAACATAATGGCCTCCAGCACGTCAAGTGACCACAGCTTAATTCAACCTCCACTCGCTCAAGCAGACAAACACGTACGCTCGAGCTCCAGCAGCATCTCCGGTGCACCATTTTACCATCCTCAACAAATCACATCCTGACATTCGTCAAGATGGTCACATATTCAGCACATATACAGCTTTCTGTCACTCTTTTTGCATCCCCCCTCCTTCAACAGACCCCGGAAGACCAAGTCCAGGTGATATTTGAGGTAAATAAAACGCCAAATTACCTTAGCGGAGAACCTCTGAGCCAACACCTCTAATGAAAGCAATCCACAACAAGGTCTTGCACAACAAGAGCAGAATCCAATGGAAATGAGCAGAAAAAAAATCCCAGAATCCTGTTCCGGTGAGCATCAGACGCTTGTATCTCAGCTAGCCCAGTCTGCCGTCTCTCCTCCTCCTCTTCCTCTCGATCTCTTTCTCTGTAAAGCAGTCGTCCAGCCCAGCGTTGAAGCTCAGCCAATGTGAGGGGCTCGCACAGCAAACACCATCTGAGCTAAACGTCTTCAGGCTCACACTCATCCACCACCGCCCGCCCACCTCTCTCTCTCTCTCTTCACCACATACCCCCTCCTCCTTCTCCAACACACACTTGCAGACAGATACACACATGGTTCCCCCTGCAAACAAGACGTTTGCACAACTCTCTCTCTTGCAAGTACGTACACAAATACGACGTGACTAAGGCAATCAAATGGTGGGCTAGGATGGGGATTAGAGGCTGAATGAGATTTAGCAGATAAAATTCGGGCTGGTCAGGCCAGCCATGTGCATGAATACAATACTATTGTTTAACTCAAGCAGAGCACAGGGGCATTTGGCACTTGAGGGGGGTTGATGGAGAGGGCGAACACATTTTGGCCAGAGTCATTTCCCTCATTTTATTTAGCCATAACAAACAATAAAGAATTGTTCAGTGACGAGGAGGCTTTCTTTAGTTTAAAGGAATGATTTATGTTTACAAGTATATTCCTGATTTATCCTTTATAAATAAATGTTACTGCTGGGGATGCATCTGTTTAATGTATTCAAAAAAGGAAAAGGGAAAATGTTTTCGAAATGTGAAATCTTATGACCACCAAAACTTCTCTTATGATGATGTCATTATGGCCGTGTGGGCGGGGAAACATCCAACAACACATTTTGTGATAACACATGTCCAATCTGAACAATTATTTATATTTCTGCGTCGAGCGATCGGCGTGACCTACGGTGCCTACCTTGTGTGTAGCTGTGCATTTATACTTCTGCATGCTGTTTGTGTTGCTCTGCAATAATTCTTTCGAAATGCTAGCTGGCAGTAGGTTTTTATCATACTCTGTGTCGAGTTTCTTCGCTGATGTTTAGTTTTTTGTGAATGCTACCTGGGCGACACGGTGGCGCAGCGCGTAGCACGTTCGCCTCACAGGAAGATGGTCGCTGGTTTGACCCTTGGCTGGGTCAGACGGCGTTTCTTTGTGGAGTTTGCTTGTTCTCCCCATGTTCGCGTGGGTTTCGTCCGGGTGCTCCAGTTTCCCCCACAAGTCCAAAGACATGTGGTATAGGAGAATTGGGTAAGCTAAAATTGTCCATAGTGTATGTGTGTGAATGAGTGTGTATGGGTGTTTCTCAGTGATGGGTTTCGTCTGGAAGGGCATCCGCTGCGTAAAACATGTGCTGGATAAGTTGGCAGTTCATTCCGCTGTGGCGACCACGGATTAATAAAGGGACTAAGCCGAAGAGAAAATGAATAGATGAATGAATGAATGAATGCTACCTAATGTACAAGTAGCTAAAACTTACTCATTTTGAGGTGGGAACCGGCAGACGTGCAACAACTTTAATCATAAGGTAAACACAAATCAAAAGTTTCTATCTGGAGCTCCTTTAAGGACTCGACACTTGTAAACACTCGCTCCATCAGGCTCGTGGTTCTCACCACCGTCCACACAATCGTCATAAGCTACCAATCACAGAGCTTGTGCTACATGTCGTTGCGACTTGTAGTTACATTTTTTGAGAGGTGTGCGTCGGCATCAGCGTCAGCCACGACGAGGGTTATGAAGTATAAATCAGCCTTTAGAGTCTGACACAACACTAAGTGGCTTTCACTGTGCAGACAAACACACTCAAGAGATGTCTAAATAGCAGCTTATATGAAAAAACAAACAATAAATCATGTTTTTGTTTGTTTGTTTACTTGCTTGATCATTTGTTTTTTGATTGTTTGGACTAAAATGCATATTTTATCATCAATTCTTAGTTTTTTTTTTGTGCGTTGTTTGTGCAGCCTGTGCGCCTTGCAGTTGAAAATCTTTGAGCTCAAAACTTTGAGCAAAAAAAAAAAGCAAGCTACGTTAGTCACGTCTGTTTCATTCTCCAATCAAATGAAAGCAGAGGCAGGGTTTCTGTTGAGGTGACTGCAGTGTTTTTGTTGTCAAGACAACTATGTAGACTTTTGAAGATGGAGGAGAGACTTGTGGTTGCTGTTTTGAGTTATTTGGAGCTGTAAAACTCACAAATGTAGAAATTCACAATATCATTAAATATAAAATTTATCCCAATATCAACAGCAACACTCTCGCACAATACCCAGCTGATTCAGTTGTTGCCTAGGGACATAAAAAGCGCATCACTTGTAAGCAAAAAAAGGCAGTGTGGTGTGCCTCGCGTTTTTAGAACAGAAAAGCAAGTTCTGTGTGATCGGCCCCTTATGTTACATACATCCTTGTACATGATTGGAATGTCAAGAAATGTTCCTTATATTTGAAATAATGTTATGTTTTTTAATCCTCTTTATCTTTATTTTCTCTCCTATCTATAATAAGCTGCATTGACACAATCCACAGCGTAAAAAAGATGAATTGGATGGAAATTTTAATCGTGGGAGAGCATGACAATGACAAACTGAAATTTGAGGTGAACTTTTGTTTATTTTGTTGAATGTTTTTGACATATTAATCTCATCAGACTAAAACTCACATATTACTCTCCATCTTTCAGCTGATCTTCAAATGTGCGTGTGAACTTGAAATTAAATTAAATCAAAAGAATTTGCTTTTGAACGGCCTTTTGACCACTAATAGCCACTCAACGAAATTACTTCCCTCATCCATCAAACAAGTCCTATATTTCTCAAGCAAATCTCTCAAACTCTCAGTTTCTTTCTTAACCCTCAGAGCTAAATGATTACGATGGCAAAACGACAAACACGCGTCTCCAGATGAAACCTTGAGGAAATAGGCCAGAGGTAATGACTGAAACAGTGTGTCGTTGAGCCTGAGTACGAGCTTCTATTTCTGGGTGGAGCTCAGCATGAATCATCTTCTTAGCCCTGTGGAGCTGTGATTTGGGTTTAAAGCTCACCTTTTACATAACATCAAACTTTCAACTCAAGACGAACAGCAGGATCATTTCATTATGTAAAAACCGAAGGTGAAGGCCTTAGACATGAAGAATACTTTTATTTTTAATGTACAACTATTTAAAGGCAAACATGTATATAGTATACACCATTTGATTCTGTGCATGCACAAAGGCCTTTTATAGAAAAACCTCATTGAGCTTCTCACGTGCAATCACATGTTAGAATTGCTTATGAAATGCATGTGGAACACGTGAAACACTCGATACACATTTGTGAGCCATGGCTTTGGAACATTTTCATGTGAAACCGGTTTCACTTGATCACATGTTTTCAACATGAAATGTTCCTAAACCATGTGTCACATGTTTCAAACACTTTTCATGTGCTCCATTCGATCTCACGTAGTAGGCACCTGCACACTACAAATATTCAGTGTCCATGTTAATGCTTTCTCTCTACAGAAATTATGATTGATGAGAATATTTTATTTACAATACCATTGTGAATACCTTTTAATGCTTTCAATAGGGCCTCAATTGTTTTTGCCATCTTCAGTAGTGTGTTGTTCTTGTTCTGTCTCCTCTATTTCTTTTCTGACAATTAAACATCAGTCAAATTCAGTATTGACACCTATGGACAAACTGAGTAGTGCATGAATAATTCAAAGCACTTGTGCAAGCTGCAAATACATTGTATGTGTAGTTAAAAAATCTGATGCAGGTAAAGTATGTGCACTGTATATGGTCTTTGGTCCTCTAAAGATTGAACCTTGAGTGCTTTTCCAGTCAAATGTCCAGGGATGGTTCACCTAAAAATGAACGTTCAGTCATTTATTTATCCTCATGTCATTCTAATCTCTTTCTTTCTTTTTGGAACATAATAAAAATGTTTTGAAAACCAATGGAAGTCAGAGTTTGTTTTGGACTTCTTTGAGTATTTTACTATATGGACAACATTCTTCAAATGGTCATTTTGTGTTCTACTTAAGGACGTAAATGTTAAGAATGAATGAAAATGACTTTATTTTAGGGGGAGAGCTATTTTGTCACCACATGAACTTTATATTTGTATTCATGCGTTAAAATCAAATATGAAATATATGACACACGTGGGAAACAAATATGTGACTTTGAAATATTTTTATGTGAAACTCATATGACTCCATACAAACAAATGTGGATAAAAAGTGGAAACGTAGTCACATTGGTTTAAAAAAATGCTCTAGAACATGGGTGCCCAAAATTTTTCGTATGAAAAAGCCAAATATCATTATTAGCCATTGGCCAAAGATAAATACACCAAACTATTTTACATTAAAGTTGCCATGGGTAATTTCCTAATTCTTTCATAACATTAAAAAAAATAAATAGAAAACATCACTTTGAATCGTATTAACTAATGCAGTATAACTTTAATTATAACATATTGCGGTTAAAACCATAAAAAATTACATTTATAACACAGTGGAGTTCAATGCTAAATACACTAGTCAAGCAGAAGCTGCCTTGATTTGCTCAAAATCTCTGCATTGTACTCTATGCGTTATATGTACATTTTAAACTAAATCTGATTCATTTACACTATTTAAATTGAAAAATTTATTTTCAGATAGATTTTTTTTGTAGCTTAACAATAAAACAAACAAATAAAAGGTTACATAAAATTTGAAATGATAATCTCTAAACCATTCTCAGATGGGATGGCGGGCCAATTCAAAGGTTCCCTGGGCCATACTTTGGCTAATGGGCCCTAGTTTGGGCATCTTTGCTCTAGAACTTTGTTTCCACATATTTAATGTGATTTTAACATGCAATTACAGATGCAAAGTTCATGTGATCAGTTCATAATGATTGTGTTAAAGATGGAATGAGTGTAGATGCCATTCCATGTGGACAGAGGCAACTGAGTACTAGGCTGAAGATACTATAGTAATTTGTAGTAATTCCAGTCTTTAATACTAAAGGACATCTAAAAAAAATGGGCAAATTGCTGCAGATTCCCCAGTCCTGGTCTTTCTTGTTCTAGAGGAGCACATGAATGGAGTGGTTATCTGAAGAGGCATTCTTCTCCTTTTGTTCCACCAAGCTCTTTTTAAATCCACCCATCCAAAGTAGTGCCCCCTGGACAGGCCTGATGCTGGTCTCTAGTTTGTCCACTCTCACGGTGATCAACACATTCTGAGGGCGCTTTTGACTTGCAAATGAATTCACAAAATGCTTTCAAATACAGAATGTCAAGTGCTGTGAGCAAATGGGCATTTCAGGCCAAGAACAGCCAAATCGCAAGACTCGTCTACGCTGAACAAGGTGTTAGCCAAAAAAAACATGGAATGGGATTCAGATTCTGAACATGCCCAGATTTTCGTTGAAATTTCTCAGTATGCCGCCCACATATGCTTGCTCAGTGATATCAAGCTTGAGCTGACATATCAAAATGGAGCCTGGAAACACAAGACAAACCCAAACACAGAGCACCAGACTTCCAAATAACCGAAATGAATGCCTTTCGGACTAAACAATGCACCCTGCACAAAAATCCAGACACAAACTGTCAATGCTTAAACTCACCCTGAATGTTCGCCCTCCCAACTGAAAGCCCTCGGCTCCCTGCAGGTATTATCTCTTTTCTGTCTGCTAATCGTAGCTGACTTGCGACCAGGCTGCTCTTCAGATCTACCCGGTCTCCAAGCCTGTGGTTGATGAGCGCTGCTTGTTGGCAGACAGACTAGCACACATGCTAAATGCTAATTAGCTAGCTACCACAGACATATATGTCTGTCAATGCCCTGTTCACGAAATAACTAAAACAAATGATCCAAGCGTTTCTTTACTCTTACACAGGATTAGAAAACATCTGCTTTCTCCTAAAACAAAGTCAGTTGCAAGTCACAGATTAAATGAATACGCTCTCTCAGATGCAGAGATCTACCTAGCAACAATGTTTGTGATGCCTAACATAAGAAGACAGCATATGACTGGGCAGTAACCTGTCTGAGGCAGCATATGAGGGATCCACAGCGCGCTCGGTGGTGCGAAGGGCAGTGACAAATTGAATTTCGCTGCTCTGCCTCGACGCTGAGCGCTTTTGTTCAGGTGGCGAGTTGATCATTGCTCATTACATCAAGGGTGATGGCCCTTCGGTGCACCGTACTCCCTCTGCCACATCATCATTCCATCACACACACATATATATGCATGCATACACAAGCTTGCGGAGGAAAAATGAGGACCGTGCCCCAAAGGGACTCCAGACAATGGCTTGAAAATAAATCATATTGATGAGAAAGTTCCTCAGCTAGGAGCCATCTGTCCCTGTGAATGAGATGTGACTAAAGGGTTCGATCTTTCGCTCTTTTTTTTTTCATATTCTTTCCCCTGACTCAACCCCACTACAACCCCGACCCCACCCCCACAACAACCCCACCCCCAATCCAACCCTTTAGCCTATATATGAGGCACGCACTAAGCCCATACATCACCCACAAACCCTCTAATCCATTGCACGCATCTCGGAGATGGCACGAAACGAGGCCGAGAGCGTGCACAAAAAAGAATAAGACGGACTTGCCTCGCTGCGGTGCTGCAGCCTCCGGACGGTAATCCTTTCTTTCTTTCTGGCAAGAGATCGCAGCGGCAACCTGTCTTCAGCTGCAATCCTGCTGTCTGCTACCGAGCAGAAAAACAAATGGAGGGATGGAGGGAGCGAGAGAGCCGAAGAGGGGGTGTGGAGGGGGGTGTGGGGATGCAGGAAAGAGGAGGGGAGCGAGAGAGAGGGCAAGCAGGGGCTGGCTAACCACAGGGAGGCTTAAACAGACTGATGGATGAAGACGAGAACTGAGGGACTGAGAAGGAAATGTGGAAACACTGAGGGAGGGAGCGCCGTTTCAGCTGCATCTGTTGTGTTGACAGTGTCGGCGATGGGAAAAGCTGGAGCGCGAAATGAGGGAAATAGACAAAGGGCACAGCCTTTTGTTCCTCACTATTACATCACAGGACAGATATCACAGGAATGAAATGTATACGCAAGGCCGCAGAAGCACTTCATATGCACCTGTTTGTAGCTGCTAGAGCTGAGGTTTGGAGGAAAAATAAGATAAACAGAAGGGAGGAAACAGCAGTTCCTTCAGACGAATGCTCTCTGAGATAAAGCAGCAGAATGAAATGTGCACCGGACATCTGGATTCATAGCTCACACAAGGACATTTTGCATTAGTGGCAGTTTATTTTAGGTCCATCTGTCTCAATGAAAGGCATATTTGTCAGCTTTTTTGAGAAGAAACAACCAATCCGCCATGTAAAAAAAAAACATATGCTGGATAAGGTGGCGGTTCATTCCACTGTGGTGACCCTTGATTAATAAAGCGACTAAGTCGAAAAGAAAATGAATTATTATTATTATTATTTTAAAAATGTACACTAAAATAAAAAATAATTATGTTTAAAGATTAATTGAAAAAAATGTGTAAACATAACAATGATTATTAATAGTAATAATTGGCTAGACATTACTGTATTAGATACATGTCTATTAAAGACACTGTAACATTAATCATAATAATGGCTGCCCATAATTGTATTATTATACATTTAGAAATATGAGTATAATAATTGACTAACCAACAAAAATAATATAAATAATAAAAAAAATAAATAAGTAATGAGCAATTTCATGCAAATGTCAACCTTGCCATGAAAAAAATTAAAAATCTCGCCAAAATAGCAAAACCGTTCCTGTTTTTTGTGCAACCAAGAATTTTACAGTACTTTAGAAATACTCAAAAATGCTTCTGTTAATGTTTTCAAACAATTATATTTGATTTACCAAGATTACACAAGTGCCAATTTCACATCTGTCACATCCATAACAGAGCTTTTTCCTCATAAATGCAAAAAATGTCAAATAACATAAAATCAATTGTTTTTGTCATATACCAACTTTTATCCTTTTGATCAGCATTATTTCTTTTGGGTTGTGCAGTTTAATTCACAGAATTTCTACAAAATACATTGTACACTGTAAACTCTTTTTGTCACATCCATAACGCATGTTTATTTTCCTCATTAAAAATATTATTCAGAAGGTCATGATTCACACTCATTAAATAATTACTTTGTATAGTTTTTATTTCACATTCAGAATGTAAATTAGAGATTATACAAAGTAATTATTTAAAGAGTGCGAATCATGACATTCTGAATTATAATATTGACAAGATAAACGCACCAAAAATAGTTTAAAAAGCGCAAGTGCGCAGTGCAAACTTTATTACCACATTAAATATATAAAAATGTTTACAGATTGATATTTTTCTGCTCCCATAACTCTGTGTTTCATTGTTTTGGAAAATATAAACAACAGATGTTTCAATATAATGTTAACATATACTTTCTCTGTGAATTTATGTTTGAGATTTTACTTAAAATGTCACATTCTTAACGCTGCAATTGCTCTACACTGAAAAAAGTGTTGCATGCAAAACTGTTGCAAACTATTTATTTGTGTTGAATTTAAACAAACAAATTAAGTTTAATAATGTTCAACTTAATTTGTTTGTTTAAATTCAGCCCAAACAAATTTACAACCACTTAACGTAAAAAATTGAGTAAATCCAAGTAATGATCTTTGAATAATTTTTTGTTCAGTGTAATATATTAATAAGCCAGACATAAATGTTTATTCTATACATGAAAGAACAACCCCAATAACCATTATTAAAATAAATACAATTATTATTATTATTATTATTATTATACGAATGTAAATAATTTGGTAAACCGATAAAAAATTATTGCAATTAAATCATGTTGCCTGAAAAAAACAAACAAACAAAAAAAACATTACGACAGAATGTATGACTGAGCAGTCAGAATCAAGTATTCCTTGAAAACTCTGAATAAAAATAAAAGTATCATTGTTACTGATCCAATAACACAGATTTGACTCAGTTCACAGTAACACTGACTCATGTCATGATTCAATAGACCTTCGTCAGTGTAGACGCACATAATGACAGCTGACTCTTCCTCTGTATCTGCAATTGCATTAGTGACACACAGTCCAGTCTCAGGGTCACATGCCTTTATTGTCACTCTCCCACACCCCCAACACAAACACACATTTCTACACACACTCCCAGCCACTGGCCACCTGGTGAGGCCACTATCAGCCCGGGCCATCAATGCACAAAAGAGACAGCTGCACCCCTCCACATTGGCCATGCATGAACACAACTGACCCTCACATTCATGAGCTCTGATCAATCCTGACTCATCGCTGTCATGTTCACCAGCTCCACGTCATGTACGATTATCAGGTAATTGACAGAAAGACACCGGCTGCTCGATTAAATCTGATATTAAAACGCATGTGCTCTCATCAAGACATGTTAGCACCCAATCGAAACTAGCCGCTAGTTAACAATAAGAAGTGCAAATGGGATCCACTGTAATAAATATCTGTTCATTATCAGTTTCTGTATTTTCAGTTTATTTACAGTTGTGAATTGCATTATGAGAGCTTGATCGCTGCTCTGTTAACTTTTGATGTTGAAAATTCAACTTTACAGTTTAACAAAGCGACTTTTATTGACAGTTTAGTAGTTTGAGATAACGTGTTGTTTAACTAATAACATCAAATATCAGAAAATGTACTGGCAGCTTATTGCCAGGTTTTTTCAGCATAATATACAACACCAACCCAGAAAATATATCAATTTAAGCTATTAAAATGTTCATAAAGGTCAATTTTTCAAACTTTTGAAAAGTCCCATAAGCAGGGTTTGACATTCACTTTTTTGACCAGTAGTTTTCCAACATTACTAGCCACTCGCCATTTTCACTAGCCACAATTTTGTTGTTGGAAAAATATAGGTTTTCAATCACATGGTTCTGGTGATGTGCGAAAGTCAGATAGAGGGATAGAAGTAAAAAAAATCAGATTGGAGCCATAGAGGAAAGTCCATTTATACCATATTTCAAAGGAGATATACAGTTGAAGTCAGAATTATTAACCTCCCTGAATTATTAGCCCCCCTGTTTATTTTTTCCCCCAGTTTCTGTTTAACGGAGAGACGATTTTCCCCCAATTTCTGTTTAATTTCTATTTTTTTCAACACATTTCTAATCATAGTAGTTTTAATAACTCATTTCTATTAACTGATTTATTTTATCTTTGCCATGATGACAGTAAATAATATTTTACAAGACATTTTTTAAGACACTTCTACACAGCTTAAAGTGACATTTAAAGGCTTAACTAGGTTAATTGGGTAAACTAGGCAAGTTAGAGTAATTAGGCAAGTTATTGTATAATGATGGTTTGTGGTTTTGTAAAAAACACTTACAATGCATTTGACTTCAAACTAATATTAGCTCTAGTTTTCCTTTTTAAGTGGTCTATTCAGACATTATAAAAACAAATTTTGTGCATTTATGTGCTCTATGTTTGATTTTGTGGCCTAAAATCATCTCCATGCACTCCTAAAATCTCATCAAGTTCAGCTAAATACTGATGTCAGAACAGCATATGAATGGTTCCAAATGCTAAACTGCTTTAGAAGTTGATTCTGGAGCATGTGGACGCATCCCTGAGCTCAGATGTGGCTGCTCCAGTTTCCCAAAGAGGCCCTCTTTCACATGTCTCATCTGTCCCCAACGTCCAACATCTACACAGCATGTCTTTAAAGATGAATCATGACACTTTAAAATCAAAAGACAAATCATGAATTCTCTCTCTTCATCCTAATGTCTGCACACACCATTTCTGTTGAACACACAGCACTTTTAAAGCAATTTCTTCATCTTTCAGGTCGCATGCATATGGACGTCTTTGAGGCCATGGCTGTTTTTTTGCAACCATGAAAGAGTGATGGAGTTTAGAAAAGAGAGATGGAGCCAGTCCTCTGATCAGTCCTTCCCTCCATCTGTCCCTCCAGCTGTCTCATGTCCATCAATCACTCTCAAACACACACCACACACGCTGCCACTCACTTTCCGTCACATCAGCGACTGCATCAGAGTGTTTAATCAGAGACCCTTCACAGCTCTGTTTACTCTGTAACTTACCACAAACAGAGTAAATCTGAGCGATGGCTTGTTTTCAACAGCACGGCATCAAGAGTGTAAATATTATGACTTATCAAAACTACTTTATGCTCACAGCAGAGTATGAGTCAAATGATCTAACTAATAAATAAATGATAGAATCCTATGATAAGTATCAGTTTTTCACTAAAATAAGCAGTAGTACACTGTAAAAAGGTATACACTCACCGGCCACTTTATTAGGTACACCTCACAAGCACTGGGTTGGACCAACTTTTGCCTTCAGAACTGCCTTAATCCTTTGAGGTATAGATTTAACAAGGTGCTGGAAATATTTCTCTGAGATTTTGGTCAAAATTGACATGATAGTATCACACAGTCATGATAGTATCATACAGATAGTATCACCAAAGTTGCTCTATTGGATCTGGTGACTGTGGAGGCCATTTGAGTACAGTGAACTCATTGTCATGTTCAAAAAACCAGTCTGAGATGATTCACGCTTTATAACAGCACTTTTCCTGCTGGAAGTAGCCATCAGAAGATGGGTACACTGTGGTCATAAAGAAATGGACATGGTCAGCAACAACACTCGGGTAGCCTGTGGCATTGACACAATGCCCAATTGGTACTAATTGGCCTTAAGTGTCCCAAGAAAATATCCCCAACACCATTACACCACCACCACCAACCTGAACCATGGATACAAGGCAGGATGGATCCTTGCGTTCATGTTGTTGAGGCCAAATTCTGACCCTATCATCTGAATGTTGCAGCAGAAATCGAGACTCATTAGACCAGGCAACATTTTTCCAATCTTCTATTGTCCAATTTTGGTCAGCCTATTCGAATTGTAGCCTCAGTTTCCTGTTCTTAGATGAGAGGAACTGCACCCGAGGGGGTCTTTTGCTGCTGTAGCCCATCTGCCTCAAGGTTCGACATGTTGTGCATTCAGAGATGCTTTTCTGCACACCTCGTTTGTAACCAGTGGTTATTTGAGTTACTGTTGCCTTTCTATCAGCTCGAACCTGTCTGGACATTCTCCTCTGACCTCCTTTGAGCACACAGAACTGCTGCTCACTGGATATTTTCTTTTTCAGACCATTCTCTGTAAACCCTAGAGTTGGTTGTGCGTGAAAATTACATTAGATCAGCAGTTTCTTAAATACTCAGAACAGCCCGTCTAGCACCAACAACATGCCACTTTCAATATCACTTAAATCACCTTTCTTCCCCATTGTCTACATGTCTAAATGCATTGAGTTACGGCTATGTGATTTGCTGATTAGAAATTTGCGTTAAAGAGCAGTTGGATAGGTGTACCTAAAAAAGTGGCAATGAGTCATGACGACATATGTTTTTATGTGAATTATAACTTATTAAACTAAATTAATCATGTATAATTTGTAATTATACAAATCAGTTTATAGTAATTTAAGTTTAAATAAGATTAATCTGATACAACTTAATTTAAAGCAATCATTTTTTAACGGTGCTAGTACTAATATCTACTGAACAGGTACTAGTTTCTAATAAGCACTAGTGTCTATTCAATAGGTACTATCAAATGAATGAATATTTGTATCTAATAAAGGAGAACTAGTATCTATGGGTTAAGTACTAGCATATTTTTAAAAAGTTCTAAAATATAAAGAATAAACACATAGCTAATAAGCACAAGTACTCAATGGAAAAGATACCAGTAGGTTTAAAATAGATCAGTCATACAAATGAAATGTAAAAAAAGCTTCTTTTTTTGTTTTGTTTACCAGTGTTGGGGAAAGTTACTTTAGAAAGTACCGCATTACAATATTGAGTTACTCCCCAAATAAAGTAACTAGCTGCGTGACTTACTTACTTTTTATGATAAGTAATATGTTAAGTTACTTTTGAGATATTTTGTTTTACTTTTTTTACCTTGCTGAGGTTTATTTTTTTAAATAGAGGAGCTCTGCCATTATCGACACACTGCATACCCTTCATTTACCTTAAAAAAAAAAAAAACAAATTAAACTAAAAAGGATATTGTTATCTTCAGAGAACTTCCTGACCCAAGAGCTATGCTTACCGTATATAAGATTAATGAAGGTTTAAAGCAATGTGTTTGCTACTTTTGTACTTGTTGTCTTATTAAAAAGTAAAATCGCTGTTCATTTAGATAATCCTCTTTTCCTTTTCTTCCAAGTGTTCAAAATAATAAGAATTTTTCCTTCACAGAAATTTAAGGCCATCTTCTTTTCTGTTCGTTCCTGCATTCTCTCATCGCGTGTGAGATTCAACTTGACTACAATCATTGTATTCAACAACTTATTTTTTAAAAATAGAATTAACTAATTTAAAAAGTAACTCGCATTATATATTTTAAAATGTAACTCAACTATTATTACTTAATTTTTAAAAGTAATGCGTTACTTAACTCATTACTTAGAAAAGTATGGAACTTGCATTACTTGTAATGCTTTACCCCCAACACTGGTGTTTACCAGCGATTGCAAATGTTTTTCAGAGAGTTGCTTTGAACTCCTGAGACAAAATTTAAACAAAAATGTTTATTTTGGCTTGATTTTGTTCAAAATGATCTCATACTATCTTATTTTTAGAAAATCTACATTAACAAACTTTCTAATGCCATATGTAGAGTGAGAGAGAGAATTTATTACCATATTATCTTCTTTGGCTATTTTATGGCAAAATAAAATTGCAGATCAAATAGATATCACTTTTCTAAAAACAAATTACAACAATAAAAAGACATTCAACATCATACATAAGCTAAAAATATAAAACGTTTTATAAAGGTTTACTTTATAATGGCATATGTAAAGCACAACATTCACTAAAAAAGTAAGTGCTACAGTGACTTAAATGTTCTGTGCATTGTGGGATTAATCTTTCATCATTGAATCTTTCAACTATATATATCGTTTCAGCATCGAAATCGCAACGTGATCATTCGTAACTGTCACATCACAAGTATAATATTGAGTCTGGATCATAATTTACCATTTTGAAAGTGTTTTTGAGACCTGTCACTGTGTGAGGGTTTTAAAACCATTCAGGCATAAGAAACTGTACTGTTTGTAACTTTGACAAATTAATATTGATTAATTTAATTGAATTGTTTATAAAACAAAGACTATGAGGTATTATTTTACATTTGATTATGCAATTACTATATACCTGAATACAGAGTCTAGTAAAATTGCATTCCTATAGCAATATATATCGCAGAATAAAAAAAAAATATATATATATATATATATATTACAATGTTAGATTTTTAACAATATCGTGCAGCCCTAAATTCAACCAAAAAGAAAAATAGAAAACTAGTTATACGGTAGCACAGATGTAGAGCTGGGCGATACAGCAAAAAAAAATATCACGATAGTTTTTTTTTCATATCAGTTGATATCGATAATTATCACGATAAATGTCAAATCTTTATATCTATTATTTTATAGGATTTTCAGCACGCCAAGCACTTTTTTCAGTGCTTTGCGCAGCTGATTTAACACATTTTATGAAATGTTTTAGCTGTCTGACAATATAAACAATTAAATAATAAGCAAAAGAACAATCTTAATTCAGCATTTACTGTTCAAGTTTTCAACAACCAAACCCATTACCTACAAGTTATTGGATATTATTGTTCAACATCAAAATAAATAAATAAAATAAAACAGGTTTGGAACAAGTAAAAGGTGAGTTAATGGTCACAGAATTTTTAGTTTGGATGAAATCTCCTTTTAGTGGTGAGTATTGTGAATTTAGGGTAAAATATTCTTTAATATATATAGGCTATTATATTTAGAGATGCTAACGATTACTTGATGATCGATTGATTGTCAATAACACTTTAATCGATAGACCTTATCGATGACTGATTAAGCATGGACATTTAAAAGTTTAGTTATGCTTTGCGCTGTGAGACGCGTCCACGCATTACATAATCAAGTGTGTGCGATTTACCTTATGGAGTCACCCTCTTGACATCGCATATTGCAGGACGCATAAAAAACCCTGTTATGCGCATATGACGGTTAGATCCACAGGTGTTTTAATTTTACCTCACAGACTGGCTCGAATAGACCTATGCAGACTGTCATTTTATTTATCGCGCATCACCGCGAGACATGTGGGGAGCCTCTCCATTCACTCAACTGGTTTCTGAGCTCTCCTTCAGACCGAGTTTATTCTTCAAAAGTAATATAAGAATACTATCCGTGCTGCGAATAGCTTGTGAAGACTGTCCAGCTCATGCTGCTCAAATTGCTCTTTGTTAATGAATTAAAATGAAACAGTGAAAACATTTTAATGGATTGTTTTTGTGCTAAAGCATATACTATAGCGGACTTGTTTTAAAGTGCTTCACCTCAGATGTTATTCGTTCCTCTTGTACATTAGAATTAAGTTACACATTATACATAACAAAATTAGTTGCAAAAAGATACATTTTTAAAGAAAAATATATAAAGTGTATATATTTTTAGTTCGTGCCCGCCTTAAACAACTGCGGGTGGATGATGCTTTGCTCTGTGGAAAATAAGGATTTAATTAATGATCCACTGTTGTAACCGTCTGTCATATATCTGCTGCATTTTTAATATGTCATTATTTTAAAGTTTTTGTCTTGAGCATCTGATTTTTCTTCGGTGATTATGTCCTGCATAAAGGCTGGTTCTTTTACCGTCGATGAGGGACAACATGTATTAAAAAATTCCAAAGAAAATAACTTAACATAAAAAGGAAACATAAGCTTGACAACAAAAGTTCCTATCAATGTCGTAAATCAATGTCTCGTAAGGCACGGCTTTCGAAAATGATGACATTTGCTGGGTAGTTGCGCTGGTTTAGCAACACTTGTTTGGCTCTGTAATTTTATTAGCATCTTCATAAGGGTGGTTTTGTTTTAAACAATGAAACAGGTTTGTGGTGTTGCCTGCTTTTGATGACACTAGTCGTCTGCAGTTTGCAGTGCACGCTGCTTTGTTTTGTGTTGGATAACAAAAAACTAAGTAGCTCTAAACTACTGATGCTTAGTGATGTGTCTTGTCAACAATGTCTGTGACTGACATTTTTTACCTCCTTTTTTTCTTACCCCCCCCCCAAGTGCAACTAACACTGTATGGCTGTACACTTGTACTGCATGTGGCCTCCGGAAGGGCAGGCTGCAAAATGCCTGTGCTGCGTTACGCATAGTGCGTAAATATTATTGAAAAATTATCGAACTGTCATTATCATTTTATTGAAAAAATATATATCGTGATAATTATCGAAATCAAATTATCGCCCAGCCCTACACAGATGTATAATAATCTACATTTTACAAGCACGTACACTGATCTAAAATACCTAAAAGCTGCCAGTTACTACACACGAACAAGGGAAATATATGTGGACTTCTAGAAACATCTGCCTTGCAGAAGCGAACATCCACTCAACTTGCACACAACCAATCCTCTCTTCCTCTACACAAACACAAAAAACACACACCATGTTATCAAACCTCTCTAAGAACATGACTGCCACCTACTCAATCGAAAGGAGGATTTCTGTGAATATTGACCGAATCCTCGCTTCCACCGTCTCAGTATAAACAGCCCCGCCAGCACACAGCGTCTGCATATAAACCTCGGCAAAAGAATACAATAGAGACAAGCAGAGAAACATAAAAGCAGTATAGAGAGTAGGCCGCTCACTAGAGCTGAGTGTTCTGAAGAACAGAGAGAAGGAGAAATAAAGCAGGATACTCACAAGGCACAGCGTGGCGGTAGAGGTTGTCTCGTATGGTTTGCTGAAGCTCATAATCGGCGGAGGACTTCTGAAACCTCTGGCTCAGGTAGTGCTTCAGGTCTTTATTGAGTTTATGTCCTGCAAAACAAAGGGGAAATGCTCATGTTAAAGATGCTGAGTCATTAGCAAACTCGTAGTTCACGTCTTACTCTGTGTAACTACCAATGGATTAAAGTCCCTGGCTAGTGGCTAATGGTGCTAACAGCGGGTAAAATGGCTAACAAATGTAGCAGTTAGATCTTTCAGAGTGTTCATTTTAATCATGTAAAGCAGTGCTTCTCAACCTAAGAGTCAACACAGATTCATGAGGTGTCTATTATAGTTAAAACAGATATCAGTTTGATAAAACAAACTCGTGACAACTAATTTTACTGTTTTAATAATAATTAAAAGTATATTTAATCACAGCTACTTGGAAAATTTTTACAGGATTAAGGAATGTTGTATATTTACATTACAACCCTCACAAATCTATTTTTTAAATGCATATATTTAATAAGACTCTATACAATATTATATTTGTGCATATACATTAGATTAGTCAGTACTGAAGCACAATCTGGAGCTTATCTAACAAAATAATTTATGATAACAGTCCAAAAACTTGTACACCCAAACGTATATGTAATAGAAAAAAAATAAATACAAAAAAAAAAGGAAATTCAAGAGAAGCAAAAAAAAAAGAAAAAGAAAATTTTCTTGACATTTTGTAGGTTGTAAATTTTCTTGCAATATTTTGCTTGAATTTAATTGTATTATCTTCCAATTTCTAAATATGTTTGGTGACTAAAATATTATTTTAATAAATATATCTGTTTAATAAATCTGTTTTATTTAAATTCACCAAATACATTGTCTATCCTAACTGAGAAATGGATAAAAATATTCATTTTCAAAATGAGGTGTACTCAGTTATGCTGAGAACTGTATAAGTATATAAGTAAATTAAATAATATAAAATTAAAGTATATAATACAAGTTTAAATATAAATATATAATGTATAAGTACCGTAATATATCTATAATTAAATTTAATATAAGAATTATGAATAAGTATATTTGCATTTTGATTCAGACTACTGCAGTTTTGTTTAGGCCATAGATTGGATCGACTGAACATTTGATATTTTAATGCTTTGAAGGTGATTTATTTTTTGTAATTGTATCCTGCATTTAGAAGAAAAATGATCCAGATTTATGTTTTAAAAATTACTGGCAAAAAGAAAAGAAACACTTGTGCTTACTGTCTCTATAATGGTCAAAAAAAGATAAAATATAATATAACAGGCAACCCTTGGTCTAAATCCATTATTTGTTTACAAGCAAACACAATTTAACTGAGAGCAAAATTCCATGACTTCATATTTTTATACAACTTCAATGTAGGGCTGGGCAATTCAACCTGAAACCAAAATCACGATTAATTGAACATTTTAACTCAATTATTTTATTCATGTACTTATGTTTTTGCCCTCATAGTTCACTGTCAGGTTTTGTACAGTAAATATGCTCATATATTACACGTGAGAGATTTTTTAATGAAGGGAGCATTACTTGATTTTAAAATAACAATTGAGGGAAACACACACTATCTACTATCTATGATTATTTATTTAACATCAACGTTGAACACCTGAAATTAAAACACACCTTGCCTAAAACCAACAGCCACTTTTTTCTTACAAAAATGTTTTCCTTTAAAATTTTTCATATTAAAAGTGGAAAATAAGCAGTATCTCTTCTAAATAAAATAACTCTTGTATATCCTGTAAATAATATTTTAAACAGTGCATTTCTTCTGTAAATAAATATTTTAATGTAAATAATTATTTTAATGTAATGGAAAATACGTCGTCTCAAGGAATCTATGGCACAGCTTCTAATAATCAAATAAGGCTCAGGAATGGGTCCATCATGCTACTTGACCAGAGATTAGATGTGGTTGCAAAGTGTGGCTAACAGAGCGGGGTCATGTGATTCCACATGCGGTAGGGAAAATAATTTATAAAATTGACCTGGAAATATTCGACCGATTATAGGTTCTGAATGTCGATTTAAATTTTTTTAATGAATCACCGATAAATACCTCACTATTATAATACGAGCATCATCTTCATATTTAGATAACAATGCTTTACATTTTAAATTTCCTTTAATATTTAGGAGAATCTACTTAAAATGGAAGGACAGAAATCTTTCATTTTCTAAAAAAAATCTATTTGTGTTCGTATGATGAACAAAAGTGATGAGTAATAGGTAAATAATACTTAAAATAATGCAGTTATCTGAATCTTAGATAAAATATATTGAAAATCATTTTTGTTTACATCAATAGTGCATATCATTGTATTTTTGATAACAGATTATATTGCTCACATATTGTATTTTAAAACATTTATCGGGTTTTTTCCTCAAATAGCTAAAAAAAAGCCTAAATAAGTAGTCCAAATGCAGCAAGTATCTTTGCATTAAACTCATCAAGTGACAGTAAAACCTTTTATAATCATAAAAAAATCATATTTTAAATGAGCATGAAATTAAAGTATGTCTAGCAAGTATTATTATCAAAACAGAAAAAAAGAAAGACAAAAACGTGTGTGAAAGTGTAATCTGCGAGACATTAACACATAGAAGCACACCTCCATTCACACTCATGGGGATACCTGGCTGCCACCTCAACCCGGCGCAGGCAATAGAGTGGGCCATGTGAAACATTTCCCACCCTCCGCTCCACCATCTGTTTCCGAGACACAGATCGCTTACCCAGCACCATTTCAAAGAGATGCCAATAGCCAAAAGCTGTTTATGTGTTAATGTGGTTCCGCTGGGTGCCCGCACCAATGCCAGATCACTCGCCGGCATTGCCTTCCCACAAACTCTCCATTTCTCACATGTGTGAGTGACTCCAGGGACTTCCCTTCACTAGATTAATGGGAATACTGCATTCCTAGAGAATTCCTTTTGAATGGATAGTCTCATTAAGGCCTAATGATGTAATCAGTTTCTCAGTTTTGCTCTGTAGTCTGTCGCTGATTAAATGAAGCTGCATTTTTAAACTTTATGAACATGCATAATTGGTTGCCATGGCGATACTTAGTGCTGAAAATCCCAAATGATGCCCCTTTTCTCTTGTAGTTATCTTTCGAATGCAAACTTGGGTGACATAAAGCAGAATAAATAGTGAAGATTGGAAATTCACACCAATCTGAGCTCAGAAAAAAGCTGCATGCAAAATGTCAACACTAGATCAGAATTATCAGATAGTCACTGCTTGCTGTGACTTCTAATGTGGTTCCTCCTGTTAGGTGTTTTGGGAATACATTTACATTTACATTTAGCAGATGCTTTTATCCAAAGCGACTTACAAATGAGGACAAGGAAGCAATTTAAACAACTATAAGAGCAGCAGTGAACAAGTGCTATAGACAAGTTTCAGGTGTGTAAAGTCTAAGAAGCAACGCATTAGAAAAAATGGGGGGGGGGGGGGGGGGGGTTTGAGAGACTACAGTTAGTGGTATAGCCAGTGAGGCAGTTAAGATTAGGAAGGAAAGTGGAGACTAAATAGTTGAGTTTTTAGTCGTTTCTTGAAGACAGCAAGTGACTCTGCTGTTCTGATGCAGTTAGGGAGTTCATTCCACCAGCTGGGCAGATTGAATGCGAGAGTTCGGGAAAGTGATTTCTTCCCTCTTAGGGATGGAACCACGAGGCGACATTACAGGATTACCTTTCTAAAGCACACTGACTAAGATAAGTGTGGATCGGAGGAGTAAAATCAGCACTTCTGTGTAAACTTGGGCTAAGATAATTGGAACAAAAAGGCCAAATTAACCAACCAAAGAGGCCACTTTTAAAAAATTAACACTCAAAATTCACATGACCAGCCTATTCAAGATGGACAAAATAAAGTCACAAGCACATGCTTTTAAAAAACACTTACAGATAACAATTTTGTAGAAATGTTAAAAAACTGTTGTGGCATTTGTGAATCAACACTCAATACTCATTTTAGCGCACATTGCTGTGTTCAGAATATAGTAATAATCACAAAAATACTGTCAGTATTTAAAAATGTAAATGTATTTAATATCGCAGTCTGCAAATCAAAAGATTTCATAGATCTTTAAACAAAACATGAATTGAGAATTCATCGGATTACTGCTCTGAGTCAGGCTCGGGCACGGTGCAGTTGGCTGGCTCTGGCCCGGTAGGAAGAGGCCAGAGCGCATTTCACTTGGTCTTGTCTTTAGCCCGAAACTGAAGACAAGACATGAATTTTAAGAGACTGTTTTATATGAATTCATTCTATTAATCTATAAATTATTCTTACTGTTCAATGAACGGAAACTGTCGTAGATTATTAAAGACGCAAACCCCTGACTGCACGACAGCTGCACCTTCAGCAAACCTCCTAATTCCTGCAGCATGAGGACTTTATGATTGTTTAGGAGCATCCCAAACCACTAAAACGATATAACTAAAGAAATCTCCACTGTGCTGAGCGAGAGCGCTTCTTACTGAACAGCGCATCATGGATGACGTAAGCATGCTCAGGCTTGAATGCAATGTGAGTGTGGGCCGTCGGGGGAAACAAGCTTCGGCCCGGTTCAAGGCAACTGTACATAGTGTGAGTACGCCCTAAGGCTACGTTCACACTGCAGCCAAATGTGGCCCGAATCAGATTTTTTTGCCCACATGTGACTCAGGTAATGACAGTCTGACTAGCCCAAATCACATCTGAATCTGATCTTTTCAGTTCTGATTTGTACCACTTTCATATGTAGTATTAAATCAGACACAGATCTGATGTTTTGCAATGCGACCGCAGTGTGAATGGTTATGTCGGATTTTGTGTGACTTTTACATAATCTTTGAGCGACATGCTGTCACTTCAAACATCATCTACTCCTCAGCAGCATAGTAGAATGACACACAGGGCAATTACTTTACCACAGAAAGTTGGTTGTTCCTTTTGAAAAAAAATTTCAAGGCAAAACTGGTGCTTGTTAAGCAATCTGGTTTACGATTGGGGCACGGGTTGATCGTGAAGCTGAAGAGCATCAAGGGGTGTTGCAGATAGGGCATCCGTGTGCAAAGAAGAGACACTTTCATTTTAAGAATGAACTTTCTCTCAGAGAGAAAAAAAGAGCAGGTGCTCAAGCACCCAAACAACGTGTCTGTTGTTTATAACGAAGTAAAATGAAATGACTCTGCAAACAGAGATAAACCAACTCCGCCTACACAGTTCAGTCTGCGGCTGCTCATTAACCCTTATTGAGTTCACTAAACCGGTGGTCAGAAAGACGTGCACCACGGTTGTCATACATACCAAATGATCAGTGTTTTCATTCACAAGTGACTTATTTTAAGTTTTAAATGCTGAAATACACATTAGTAGTAGCAGACCAACTCTTTACAGTTCATGAAATACACCACGGTTGTCTGTGAAAAGGGCAATAATCATATTAAGCATAATCTGACAACGTGCTTACTTCATACAGTATTCTCATTTTGTGCTGTCCGTATCTGTACTTTTGCGCATGCGGGTCAGTTTAGGACCATGATCTATTCACACTGTAAATCTGATATTGGCCACATTTATTACAACAATGTGAACAGCTATGCAAAAAAAAAAATCAGATCTGAAAAAAAATCTGATTTTGGGACTAAGCGTTGCAGTGTGAACGTAACCTAAGTGCATGTAAATGATCTTATTATGAACCATTTATTTATGTGCAGGTTTTTTCCACCCTTTCTTTCTTTCTTATATACAAAATGGCAATAACATGAAACAGTGGAGAACCTTCCCTGGAGTGGCTGGCTGACCAAATGACCCCATGAGCACAGCTGCCCGCAGACCCCACAACAACATCCAAAGAACTGCAGGCCTCACTTGTTGAGGTGAGTGTTCATGACTCCAATATAACTGCAACTGTATTGCATTATTCCAGGAGAAAAACCACTTCTCAGCAAAAAGAACAAAGACTTCTCTCAGTTTTGCCAGAAAGCATCTTGATGGTCCACCAAGACTCTGTGGACACACTTTGGGATGGTGTGTGTCCCATTGGGGTGTAAGAGTAACATTACATTTCAGAAAAAGAACATCATACCAACAGTAAATTGTGATGGTGGTAGTGTAATGGTAATAGAGTGGCCAAGTCAAAGACCTGACCTGAATCCAATTGAGATGCTGTGGTGTGACCTTAAAAAAGCGGTTCATGCTCAAAAACCCTTCAACATAGCTGAATTACAAGAATTCTGCAAAGATGAGTGCGCCAAAATATATGTTTATGTAACATATGCAAAGACAGTTTATTAATATACATTAGTGTCTAATGAATAAAACACAATCTGTTGCTAACAAATTAATATAGGAATAAAACGCATACATGTTCTGTGCCAGGTTAGGTAACTATTTCTGTTACAAATGCATTAATATGGAAATTTGGGCCAGTACCAACTGATAATTCTGTATCTGTAAGCCAATAACCAATATATAGGCAGATATATACAAATCCTAATATCAAATTTTCTCGAAGAATGATCAATAAGGGCAGCTAAAAAAATTACAATATTATCAATATATTAAAAAAAGTTTACAAATACTGTAAACAATTTAATTCAAGCCAATAATTAGGTATGTAACAATTTACTCACCTCAAAATTTAATGTCAACTTTAATAAGTTGACAATTAAGAAATAAATGAGTGCCCTTTTATTCTCAAGTGTTGTACATTTCTAAGTAAAATAAAAATTCTGTTTTGTAAAATAACATTTAAATCAATTTGCAGTTTGCACTCATCATCACTTTATTTGCTACAAACTTGATTGCCTCTACAGTGCACGTTATTTTAGTCTGCAGTAAACACAATTGTCTCTGCTGTTCAAAACGTGTATAGTGATTCGTTGAATATCCCAACTACTTTGAATTGTTATATATTTAAATCGATAGACTCACAATGTATAATTAATCATTCTGTAAAATGCACAGAACTTTCACAAAGTTTTTCATTTAGGAACAGAAAAACATATTTACAGTAGCACACATTGCACGGAGACAAAAATGTAGATTTAGCACGCAGTTGGTGTTAGCGCTACCATGTCGAACAGGCTGTACAATTAACTGTAAAACAAGAAACAGCTCTGCCAGGCAAAATGTTGAAGCTAGAAGGTTAGAAAAGAGCTCTCCTCTTCTAATTGAACCTCTGGAGGATCACTTCTTAATCTAGCCACATCCAAGCCTAAAAATACACTTCGATATGAAACCCATTAGACTGCTTTTTCAGAGCTAAAACGGGAATAATGTGTGTGTGAAACTTCCTGTTGAGTTGCTGTGTGCAGCCTGGCGTTGATGTTACCGCTGTGAATTAATCCCTGCAACAGGTTGCGAGTCATTACTCAAACCTACAGCAGCCAGACTACAAACCCACTGCCATCCATCATCCCCAACTCACTTTATTCCAATGAGCTGCTTACTAGTCGAACTCAACAGAAAAACCTCAGCAGATCTGAGCTTCGAGAGACGCTGACGGGGACTTGAAGACAGAGAGATGTGTGGGAAGATGCCAGCGGATAGACTTTATGGAGCAATGGCTTGGCTTGTTTTACAAATGTTTAATAGTGTAATTGAGTTTTGCAGAAGGTTATGTCAGCAACAGCAAGTCTTGAACTGCGATTTGAGTGTATTTTTGCAAAAATTGTGGAGGGTGTTGATTACAAAATGTTATTGGAATGTGATAAACTATTTTTTTTAATTAATGAGGGGACTGGCATAAATGTGTCAGTAATAACTGAAATAAAATTGAATTGATATATACAAATTTAATTTAATTAAAATAAAAGTAAAAATTACTAATGTTAGACATATGCTTCTCAGCTATTTTTGCTTATTGTGTAGTCTGGACAATGGAGAAAAGAAATTCAGGCTATGGTATTTATTAAAATATGCAGGTGTTCTCATTTTTTATATATAAATCTGAAAATAAATTCACTTTAAAAGACATACATAAAAATAAATGAAAGAAATAAATTAATAATGAATAAAAATATGTACATTTATTAGTTTTATTGATTTTAGATTTAAGATACATACACTCATCGTCCACTTTATTAGGAACACCTTACTAGTACCGGGTTGGAAACCCTTTACCTTCAGAACTGCCTTACTCCTTCATAGCATAGATTCAACAAGGTGATTGAAACATCAGAGATTTTGATCTATGTTGATATTATAGCACCATGCAGTTGCTGTAGATTTGTCGGCTGCACATCCATGATGCGAATCTCCCATTCAACCACATTCCAAAGGTGCTCTAATGGTTTGAGGTCTGGTGACTGTGGAGGCCATTTGAGTACAGTGAACTCATTGTCATGTTCTAGTAGTCTGAGATGCTTCACGCTTTATGACATGGCGTGTTATCCTGCTGGAAGTAGCCATCGGAAGATTGGTGCACTGTGGTCATAAAGGGATGGACATGGTCAGCAATAATACTTGGGTAGCCTGTGGCGTTGACACAATGCTTAATTGGTACTAATGTGCCCAAAGTGTGCCAAGAAAAAATCCTCCACACCATTACACCACCATCAGCAGCCTGAACTGTTGAAACAAGGCAGGATGGATCCATGCTTTTGTGTTGTTGAGGCTAAAATCTGACCCTACCATCCAAACGTCACAGCAAAAATCGAGACTCATCAGACCAGGCAATGTTCTTCCAACCTCCTATTGTGCAATTTTGGTGTGCCTGTGCAACTTGTAGCCTCAGTTATCTGTTCTTAGCTGGCAGGAGTGGCATCCGGTGTGGTCTTCTGCTGCTATAGCCCATCTGCCTCAAAGTTGGACGTGTTGGGCGTTCAGAGATGCTCTTCTGCATACCTCGGTTGTAACAAGTGGTTATTTGAGTTACTGTTGCCTTTCTATCAGCTGGAACCAGTCTGGCCATTTTCCTCTGACCTCTGGAATCAACAAGGCATTTGCGCCCCCAGAACTGCCGCTCACTGGATATTTTCTCTTTTTCAGACCATTCTCTGTAAACCCTAGAGATGGTTGTGCGTGAAAATCCCTGTAGATCAGCAGTTTCTGAAATGTTTAGACCAGCTCATCTGGCACCAACAACCATGCCACGTTTAAAGTCACTTAAATCACCTTTCTTCCCCATTCTGATACTCGGTTTGAACTGCAGCAGATCGTCTTAACCATGTCTACATGCCAAAATGCATTAAGTGGCTGCCATGTGATTGGCTCATTAGAATAATATGCGTTAAAAAACAGTTATACAGGTGTACCTTATGGTGGCTGGTGAGTGTATTTCTCCACTATTTAGAATATAAACATTTTTTAAATCATATTTTAAAAGAAATTGATGATCTTTAAGACATCTAAATGCTGATAAAAAAAACTTGCTTTGGATTTCTGCCTTCGCAAACTACTGTATCATTAAATTGAAAAGTACTGGAATGTTTAGGGTGTCTTTTTACAGAGAGCTGTGCACTTTCTATAAACAGTGAGTGAATCACACAAGATATAATCTTATTACATGCATTCTGAGCTGTTATTTGATAATGGACTTAGAGCTGGGTGAAGAATGGGTCTAAAAAGCACCTTTTTGAAGAAACAAGTGTTTTGTGAAGAAAATATGATTACAAGATGTTTTTAACATTCAGTGCAGTACATTATTCACACGCCAAAAAAAGAGAAATTCAATACCAGCATATGGAAAACCACAAAAAGGACAAACACAGCAAAATGACTCTAAGAGGAATTATTTATCCTGAATGTTTTTGAGCACCCTTACTCATCCTGAGGCTTTCAAACAGCTGTAGGATGTCTATTGTGAGCTTCTGCTTCATTTTGCTGACTCTCAGCTGATTTATGCAGACCCTCTAGACAGAAATTACAACGGCCCAATGGTGCACATCTTATCTTACAAGGCTGACTGCTTTCTTACAGCTTAGTGTGTCCATAATCCAGTGTGAAGATGAACAAGTAGCTGCAGAGTCTAGGCTTGGGCGGTAATATGGTATACCGCGGGATCTAAAAATAACAACGGTGTCAGTTTCAATACCGTTATACCCTCATAAAAAACAATGCACTTATATAGGAGACAAGTATTAAAAATAATTTATTTAATGTCTAAAAATGCGTATGCATGATTGTCATCACGGGACAGTGTGGAGGAGACAGAGAGGTGAGGTAAGACGGCGAGTCGCGCACCTGGTCTCGAAAAAGAACACAACCTCTGCAGTTTGGCAGCATTTCGGGTTTCGACCGAACAAGAAGGGAGATGTGCTAAATACGAACTAGAGGTCTGCATTCCTGCTGCTGTACCGCAGGACCCGACCAGATTTCTTGCGGTGCAGGAATAAATTTCCAAATATCTAGTACCAACAACAATCTTCGTTCAAGAGCAAAAATCACATCATCTTTCTGGTGAATACAGCACCAACAAATATTGGCAATGTTAACACAAGCCTGATCAGGGTGACCCGTAATGTGCCGCATCTTACCGCTTAGTGGAAATGAGTATAAGTGACTTCTATCGGCAAGTCTTACATAAAGTGCCTTCAATCTGTGTGTCTGTTTACACGTGGTATTAAAATGTTTTGGCACTAGGATCAGAAGTAGACATGGGCACAAATTCTCATTTACATATGAATGTGAAAGAGATGATGGAAATTCATATGTCAAGCAGCAGCTTTTGTTTCTGATCTGATGCACAACTACACTGAACAATGTTGGTTTAGTGTTAAAAAAAATCAAGACTGGTAAGAGAACATTGGGATTTTTTGCATTTAAATCCTTCCTTTAAACCAAATTTATGACAAAGTATAAATTAACTTAATACACTTAACTTTAAAAGCACGGTGCTAATGTGCGAGGTGCTGCAAAAGATGCAAGACATGAGCGTAATGTTCACCGCAAACCATCAAGCACGTTTTCATAGAAAAACTACATAAAAGTTGTGCATTGGAATGGAAAAAATGTGTTCTTTGTGACTGACCCCTCATGTCTAAGAATTCGGAAATTAGAAATTAGGAATTGTGTTTTTTTGTGGCTGTTTAAAGAGCACCTATTTTACCCCTTTTTCAAGATTTAAGATAAGTCTTTTGTGTCTCCAGAATGTTTCTGTAAAGTTTCAGCTCTAAACACCAATCAGATTATTTATTATACCTTTCAGAATATAGAAATGTTCTACTCTGAACACAATGTAGCTGTTTTTGTAGCCTGTACCATTAATGCTAGCTCACCCCAGCCACAGTTCCCATGTGCCTTTCAGAGTGTGCCTCAATCTCCCGACTGCGTATAGATAAACAGCACAGTGACAGACATGAAGGAAGCAGATCTCATGTAACGTTTGTGAGAAATACTACAGTAAGAACTTTATCAGTGATTATTTGATGTATTTGTTGTGCAGTTAATTCAAGACTTTCTGCAACAATGAGTCACACACAATGACTAGGTTTACATGGACATCAGTAATCAAACTATTTGCTTTAATCTTATTAAGAGAATAATAAGACTAAGGTGTTTACATGAGTTGCTTTTTTGAGTGTTACCCATTTTACATGTAAGCACAAAATTCGATTAACGTCATTGCGTCACCACACTATCCACAGTTTCATTTTTAATTTGTCGACTTTAACTGCACGAACATTGCCTGCACACCCTCTGTTACAAACAAGATATTGGATGCAACTATGAACTGCTGAAAGAGTTGTTTTATTGGAGGTTCACACCACATGATGAATGGAAGAAAATCCACAATCCGCAATTCACGATGCAGGTGTCTGTGGTCTGCTCTGACTGGGTAGGTGCACAGAGTGTCAAACAGCCGTGTGTGTGTGTGTGTGTGTGTGTGTGTGTGTGTGTGTGTACTATCCTGTTGCAAAACACGGCGAAAAGTCCAACATGACGGTAATAATTGGATTAAGGTGTTTACATGTCTGTACTGCACATCAATAATGCGATTAAAATCGGCATACTCCACACGTCTTTATTCGATTGCTCTTTAGTTCGATTATGACCTTAATCTGATTAAATTAATTAAAAATCACTGTTTACATTGTAGACTCTTAATCAGAGTATTGTCCTTATCGCATTAAAATTATTGGTGTCCATTTAAACATAGTCAGTGTCACATACAAAGTTCACACACACACAAACAAAAGTTAATGTGCAAAATAAACCTGATTTAACGTCCACAAACTGGGATTGAATAGTCTTCTTTTATAATTTCACTGACATGTGGCTGTGGTGATAGAGACGGTAAAAACGCTGTAATTCATTACAAAGATGCACTAACTAAAAATAGTACTTGTTAAATTCATTCTTGACACTTTTGATGATGATTGATGATCACAGAGAGCTGAACAGATCTTTTAATTCCAGTTGCTTTGAGCATGTCCTGTTTCATTGATATGATTATATGCGTTACTACAGAGACATGTTAATACCCGTCTGTCAATCAATTCGGTGGGTGGGAAAAACCGCACTCCTACGTCATGTTGTGGTGGGCCTCAAATTGGGAGGGATTTGAATCCTATTTTAACATCAGGAAATTAAAAAAAGTTAGACTTATTGTCTTTTAATCACCCCAATATGACTGTGGACACACTATACCTACACACAGTTCTGTCCAAACAGTGTACAAAAGATGATTTTCATCATAGGTGCCCTTTAAATCGTTTAACTAGACTACATTAACAATCCAATCAAATGAATTTTCAGCATCATCTGAAAGTTGTAAAGAGTGGACAAGCTTGAAACTTTTTACACCAGCATTTAACATCGTCCAACTTGTGCTCGGACCAATAAAACGGCATCTTAACGCCAGATGTAAACAGAGGTCTGTGGATTGGACTTTGGTGGACAAATCCCTCCTAAAATAGATCATTAGGAAACAAATTGCCAGTGATTCAACTGCACCTGGCAGAGATACTGATAAGCTGACTGAACACGGACAGCCAAAGTGAGCTGGATTTATTCCAGAGTGTTTGTGTGTTTCTGCATTTACACAAGTGTGTAAGACAACAGTATCATGTTCAATTACCTGCTGGATCTTGATGCCAATCAGAATCAACTAAAGCAGAGTGTGTTTAGAGGAGATTACTGGATCAGACAAAGAATCCTGTTTGTGTGTGTGTGTGTGTGTGTGTGTGTGTGTGTGTGTGTGTGTGTGTGTGTGTGTGTGTGTGTGTGTGTGTGTGTTAAGGAGCGGGTGGCACTCAGAAACATCAGTGCCAGCTGATGCCAGCCTTAAATTCTAGGAAAAACCAAATCCAGCAACTTAACGGAGTCTTGTTTTACTCGCTTGGCTTCAGAGACGGAAAATGAAAGAACTGTCGGATTTGCACATTTCTTTGGAGTCAAGCTTACTTTCTGAACGTTTTCGTCTGCCTGCGCATGAAAGCAGGAAATATAACTTTGTTCAGAAAAGCTTTTGAAAAAAGAAAAAAAAATTGGAGCCTGACTGATAAGTAAAGAAAGACACAGTCTGTCCAGCGGTGTGCAGTAGACTTCAGAAATGAGGGAACACTGGAGTGTTTTTGATACAGTAGAAATTCATGTTCTATACTGTAAATAATGGTCGTGATTTCAACAGTAAAAAACTGTAAAAATGCTACAGTAAAAATCCATAACCTGGGTAACAGTATGTTTTCTTTAATACATACGGCAAATAACCGTGAATTGACTTTCCCAGAATTCCCTGTATGGCACATCAATTTTATGCTTTTTCTCGACATTACTATGGATCTTTTTAGTTGTTTCCCCATCAGTTATGTACATTAGAGATTTATGTTACATCTAATGATGATAAAAAATGTTCATTTCATGACTTTAATTTTATGTGTGTTACCATACTGGTGTTTAGTAGCTGTGTGAATGACACTGAGCACCTTCTATACAATGTTACACTTTTCTGTTTGAAGGAAAAGTAGTTTGTGATGAGTATTGGTTCATTGTGTAACTTTCTCATCACCACCTGCATATGGCTGTGTTAACGTGTCTATCTGTGTAACAAAAGCTGTGTAGATGTTGGTAATTCAAAATACAGACATATTACCTTTATAAATTAATGAAATACAGTAGTTTACGATAAAAATGAAAAATTACTTTTACGGTTGTACCGTATTTTTAACGGTAGAATACTGGCAACCACAGCTGCCGTTTTTTGCTGTAAGTTTTACGGATATATTTTTTAAAGTGTAGTTTTGCCTATGCATTTATACATTAGCAAATTTCAATTTTTGTTACATGTATATGTTTACTACACAAATACACTGTCTGAGACGGGCTTAAAGTCCCCATGAAATTAAACTAACCATATGATTTTGTTAGCTCACATTGCTATTTTGTGGTGAACAAGTAATCTTTGCATGTCATTAAGAAAAAAGTAAAAAATAAAAATCGCCATTCTAATCTTAAATTGAAATCTGAAAATGTACCTCCTGTTTTTTTTCAGTTAACTTGTCAGATTATGTATATTTTAGGAATTTGTCATGGCTAACACATTTAACCACACCGCTCCAACTGTCAGTTTTGACAACAAACAGAAATGGTGAGGAGGAGGAACCCATTTCCTGATCTTTCAGGAAATACTTACTTTACAACATCCAATCAGCTTGCAGTAGAAAAAATAAGCCACGCTCACTGTTTATCATTTAATATTCCATTTCTCTAGGAACTGCATCACGAGTGCAGCTTCAGGTTCATGTGGATTTGCTTACCAATAAGCAAGGTAAGCAGCTGCTTAGGAACTCCCAAGATATGGGGGGGGGAATAAATTCCTATAAAGTATATACATATAACGTTGGTTTCTATCATATTTTGTATGCTGAGGTTCTAACAAATAACACATTTTTTAC
Source organism: Danio aesculapii (assembly GCF_903798145.1). NCBI lineage: Eukaryota > Metazoa > Chordata > Actinopteri > Cypriniformes > Danionidae > Danio > Danio aesculapii. The sequence continues at coordinate 17,634,138 of NC_079445.1, forward strand.
GTAAATATTACATCCAGAATTTATTACTTTTACTTTAGAAAAAAGATCAAGCGTTCTGAGAAATAGGCAGCAATAAATAAATAAAAAAAAATGAAAAAAGAAATACATAAAAATATAGTAAAATAGGTAAAGGTGTATTGATCTATATATCTACAGTATATAATATAATATTTAATTATATGTTAGGTATATCTATATAATGAAATTTTCCCCAATTTAATAAATTTTATATTTTTCAAATTAATATTATATTATGTTATATTATATTATATATTAAACTATTATATTAAACTATTATATTATATTATATTATATTATATTATATTATATTATATTATATTATATTATATTATATTATATTATATTATATTATTTTATATAAAAAGTACATAAATTAATGTATACACGCAAAATACAATTGAATATATAGCACAGGATAAAAAATATTAATATAAAAAATTGTAAATCTACATATAAAAGTTACATAAAAATATGTTCTTAAAAAAGTAAATAATATCTTACAATGAAAAATAATAATATAATATATTATAATTTAATAAAATTTGTATTAAATTTTAATGAAATAGTATTTAATTCTAAGTGTGTTTAAAGAAATGAAACGCATGTATTCAACTCAAAACTCTCATTAGCCTTCATTCAGAAACATGCTCACAGGCGCCCTGTGGACAAACCTGCAGGAGCCTCAGTCAGTGTCAGTGAATGAATCTGCTCTTATATGATCAGTCTGACACCCCAGACACAAGCTCACCCTCCACACTCTGAACAAAACCACTTAAACTACCAACCTGATGCCTTCAAAAATGACATTCAGAAAAACTCTGTATAATCATTGCAAAATATGTAGATCACGCAGAAGAAAAACATTTGTTTCAGGAATACAGTGGGACAGAAGTATGTGTGTATTTGTTATTCTGCTCGCGTCTGTTTTTCGGCTCCACACTGCCCTCTCTGTTTCCCTCCATCACACTGGGCACTGTCGCCATGGTGACGCTGCTCAGGGCAGCACTGAATAGGCCGGGATGCTTCAGTGCAGCGCCCCCTGCTGGAGCTCAACTCAACTCTACTGAAAACACGGCTCAACTCTGAACATGTACACGATATTAACCTGTGGCCGGACTCTACAAACATGCTAAATGATGAGCTTTATGAATTATTACAGATGTGTGAAAAAAAAGAATAATAATAATAAATAAATAAATAAATATAAATTAAATATAGTTTTATATAGTTAAAATTGAATATCTATTTATTTATACTTTTTGCATTATTTACTTTAAAAAGGTAAAATAAGGAACAGAATATACATTTTAAACTTTCATAACTCAAATACTGTTAAAACACACAAAAACTGAAAGAATTTATCTCAAATTAATTAAAGAACACACTAATTATTAATTTCCTTTAAATAAAGATTTTTTTTTGATTGTACAATTTGATTTGATTTTAAACTATTTATTAGTTTTATTGAAATTGTATTATATGAAATGATAATTTGCCGATGTAACAGCAGTCACAGTCAGTAAGTAACTTGTTTCTGAAAATAAACACCCTGCTTGTGTCTAAATTTATGACAATAGCGTATCGGAGCATATCATCATTTATCCTGTGGATCTGAAATGACCACAGCAGATAAAAAACACAGAGACACTTTACAGCCTCCAGTAGCAAGTGAAATTGTTTACCACGTTTCAGATTGCTTTTATTGATTGCCAGCATCTGAGCAGAAAATATGCCGAAAAATCATTAATGTCAGACATGCACTGTTGATCAGAACTTTATATTAGCCTTCTCTGACACTGGTTTACTGGTTTTCACCGTCCTGTCCCTCCTTCCTTGCAAGTTTGGCTACAGTTTTTTTAAATCATTATTATTCACTATGTATGCATGTATTGTATCTGAATTGAATATATGCATTTCGTTTTCCATTTATTTCATTATTTTGGATTCAAACAATGCCAGAGTCACATTTTAGAATGGATATCTGCAGTCATAATACATTTAATTTGATAGTTTTTGCAATTATTAATTATTAATACATCAATTTTTGAATAGACATGTAAAAAGACATAAATATGTCAAATAACAGTAAAAAATAAATATTAAATAAATTGCATAGGTCTTAATGAATTAATTTCAAATTAATTTTAGCCAAATAAATTCCATTACATATTAAATGTTGCACTTTATTACATTTAAATAATAAAAATGCTTCTGGAATAAATAAATAATTAACTGAGTTGTAATGAATTCTATCAATTCATAATAATATAAATATCTCTAAATTATCTAATGAAATATCTCTTTATGAATATAAATTAAATCATTAATCTAAAACATTTGTAAATAAATAAAGCAAACATTCATTCATTTATCTTCTTTTCGACTTAGTCCCTTTATTTTTCCGGGATCGCCACAGCGGAATGAACCACCAACTTATCCAGCATCCAACTTATCTGTTTTATGCAGTGGATGCCCTTCCAGCTGCAACCCATCTCTGGAAAACATCCATACACACTCATACACTACGGACAATTTAGCCTACCCAATTCACCTGGACCGCATGTCTTTGGAAACCGGAGCACCCGGAGGAAACCCACGCAAACGCAGGGAGAACATGCAAACTTCACACAGAAACGCCAACTGACCCAGCCGAGGCTCGAACCAGCGACCTTCTTGCTGTGAGGCGACAGCACTACCTACCATATATATATATATATATATAATAACCTAATTAAGACTTTGAATTGCACTTTAAGCTGAATTCTAGTACCTTGCAAAAAAAGTAGAAAAATGTTATTCACTGTCATCATGGCAAAGACACACAAAAAATAATTATTAGAAATTAGTTTGTAACTTAGTATATTTAAAAAACGTGTTGAAAAAAAACCTCACATACAAAATATATTTAAATACATCTAACGCACTTCTATAGCATCTTATTGCATGACTCAAATCATCAATCTTTAAGCAGGAATCATCAAACAATAAAATGCAACATATATACAGTCCAGCACATGAAACTGCTGTGGAGGCGAATGTTGTGAAAGATGAATGCAGTATTAAGAGCCGGCGTGAAGTAACACAATTAAACAGCACAGCCTATTAACACTGCTAGACTGCATTCAGTGCTTGATAGAAATGGCTGTTAAAGAAGCTTAGCATTATTGTTTGTTCTCCTACAAATATTTGCTCATTAGGACAAACCGTCTTAAATCTGTTGGAAGTCTGGCTCTTTCAGGACACACTAAAGCTGATTTAACACCATCAATGCATTGCCCTGGGATGTGAATGTTATCCACTGGGTCTTCTTTACAGTAAATAAACTTCTTTAACCCAAGTACTGACCTGAGGCAGTACAGATACATACATACATACATACATACATACATACATACATACATACATACATACATACATACATACATACATACATACATACATACATACATACATACATACATACATACATACATACATACATACATACATACGTATTTAAATTGAAATTAGATTCAGTTTAAATTAGGGTTGCTCATTTCGGTTAATTTTCCCAACCGACAGCTGCCGCTCATTAGGCAAATATTAACCATTAACCTAATAAATAAATAAATAAATAATTGACATGTCTATTTTGTGTCGAACATATTAAATAGACCTATTGCATTTTAAAATATTGATTTATAGCATAGAACAACACAGAACATCTAAACAACAGAAGATGGTCAAGTCTTCATGCTTCTGCAGTTTCCAACAGCATAGAAAAAAATACTGAACTAAATAAAAAGAAGAGTTTTAATAGTCATTCAAATACCTTTACTCAATGTGGACATCGAAACTTTGTGAAATTATTTTTGAATGTCTGTTCTGTGAAATTAGCTAAAAAAAATTAGATTTTTTTTTAAATCACTTTTTTTTTATCAGTGTCTTAAATAGAAGAGTACGTTTCAAACTTATTTAGCCAGATCAGGTCATGAATATTAATAATTTCACCATTTAACTGATACCATTATTCGGTTAAAAATGCATCCTTTTGGTTAACAGTTAAACAGTTAATATGTTAATATGAGTATCCCTAATTTAAATATAATATATAATATTTAATAAAATAAATAGAATACATTATTTTATATATTATATTATTTTAGAATATTTATATTATTTGTTATAAAAATAAAGAAGTATGGTAAACATGTAAATTTTATTTATATACAATTATTTATAAATACTATTTCAAATAATTTGACAATTATTTGAAATAAAAATTACATAAAAATAATAAAATATAGACATTTACATAAAAAGTATTAATTTCCCCCAAAAACTTGCCTTTTAAAATAAGATTTAACAGAAGCTTTAAAAATAACTTCTTTTTCATGTTATAAATAATAAATAAATAAATAGATTTCTTGGATTAATTGAATTCAATAAACAATACTTAATAACCAAATATCTCAAACACAACTTATCCACATACTGCACCTTCTCCACCCAAAACCTCTTTACAATCAAACCACAACACAAAAGAGCCCTGAACTTCCTAGGACAGTGCTGTAAACCCTTCACCTCCTCACTCTCCTTCCTTCCTCTCAGCTTCCTCAGCACATTTCTTTCTCCTGACTTCACTCATTCCCTCATCCCGGTGTTTTCTCCTCCGTCATGTGACGCCACCGCTGTGTTTGCTGAAAGCCCGACCCTGAGCCCCTGCAGGGAAAAACAGCCCCCCGGCAAGTTCACTCGAGTCAACATGGCAGACATTACAGCACCACCAGCAGAGCGGCCTTTGATTTCACCATTGATTTCTCATTCTGCTGATGCTTCACTGTAACGAAATGAAGCACGTGGAGCCCTGAAGGAGAGCAGATCTGATCTGATCTGACTGAGCAAAGAGAGCAGAGCTGCAGCAAAGCAACAGCAACACTAGGGGGAGACTCTGAACACTGGCCACACGCATTTATCTATATATAACACCTGATTTAATTATGACCTATTTTAAATATTTCTGACATTAAAATGGATTAAGTTAGAATAATAATAATAATAATAATAATAATAATAATAATAATAATAATGAAATAGAAATAAAAATAAAACTTTAATTCTAAAATATATATTTATATAATACAATAAGTTACAAACATAAAATTTAAATAAAAGAATGAATTTTTATTCCAATAACCAGGTAAACAGATTATTATTATTACTATTATTATTATTATTATTATTATTATTATTATTATTATTAATAATAATAAAAATAACAATAATAATAATAATAATTATTATTATAATAATAATAACAATAACAACAACAACAACAATAATAATAATAATAACAATAACAACAATAATAATAATAATAACAACAACAATAATAATAATAATAATAATAATAATAATAAAAACTAAGAAAAGCCACCAAATAAATTAATAATAATAATAATAATAATAAATTAATAATTATAATAATTAAATTAAATTAAATACTTCGGAACGACAGGAACAGTTTTATCCACCCTGTGTGCGTATTTAACAACCTAAGAGAAGATGTTTGTAGCAAAATAAATAAATAAAAAATAAATATAGCATAGCATACTTTTTTTATCATAATAGCATAGATTATCAGTAAAGAACATAAGCCATAAGTACATACGAACTTAAGTACGGTGAAACCAATCAATAATCTACACTTCAAATATCACCAAAAATGATCCATCCACTGTAATCAAACAGATTCCAAATAACTGTCCAACTCTCCTTCACCGATGTCATGCTCCACAGCTCCACTAAACACGTCTACATCTGGGACTTCTGCTATCACCTCCAGACTTTTCCTTCATCCGTCCTGGTGTTTTCCTGTGATTCTCTGCTCTTGGGCCGGTCTGACCCTGGAGCTGATGTCCATGACCCAGTTTGAGCAGCACTGATGCTGATGCTGAGTCACAGACCGGTGAAGGTGAAGTTCTCCACATCAGGCCACATCTGCCTGACTCTATATTTAGCACAAAAAGTCACTCAAGCGGCCCTGTCATTTAACTACATTCACAAGAGAGAGATAGAGAGAGATACATCAACAGAGAGAGGGAGACTGTATATGTACATGCACATCATGAACACAGGCTTAGGCAACTTCCCAAACAAGTCTTTGAAACACTAATCTAACAGTGGCCCACATGCAGCCCTGATCCTGTGCAAACTATGTGCTACGCAATATTTATACAGTAATACAGCGGGATATAGGTGACGTTCAATGGATTTTAAATTTTAAAAATTGTCTTTATGAACCAACAAAATGAGCCAAGAACAAATCTTGAATCCAATGAGCATGAGCTGTGAACGAGATCTTCAAATAAGAGATCAGAGTAAAACAAACTAATTGTGGCAGATGAAGATAAAAAAAATTAATAAACATAGCAAAACAAAAGAAACAAGAACAAGACATAGACATAACACAGAAACAATAAAAAAAAATAAATAAAAGGGACAAAAAAAACCAGAACAAAATACTAAAAGAAAAGCTCAAAACTAAACCTAAAACAGAAACAACACTGTAAAAAAAGTTGACAACTCAAAATTGTGCAGGGCTTTTTTGAGTTGACTCAACTTTTCAAGTACTGCATTTGAGTCGATTTGAGTTGAGTAAACTCAAAAATGTCCTGAAGCTGGTTGCATTTAAATTTTAACCCTTTAACTGCCTGCTCTACCAAATTTTTGACTGTTTTAAATAATGAATGTTAAAATTAAAGAATGTTTTAAATAATGGTTTACACCAATAGTTCTCAAAGCAGGGATAGAACCCCCAGGGGGTCGCGGGACAATAAGTAGGGGTCGCTTGGTGATTTCCAAAAATCAAATTCATTTTATTAAACTATAAGAATTACCATATTTTATCCATAACCTACTGAAGAACAAAATAGTTGTTAATAGTAACATTGTTAACATTATTAAAAAAACAACATGCAAATATAAAGCCATCAGCCTTTCGATTTTTTTTTTGTTTGTTTTATTGCGACCCCTGGGGTGATTATGTAATATCAAAGACATAGCACATTGATTTTAAGGCTTCAAGTTAAACTTTCTGACACCTTTAAGGCACTCACGCACATCAGAAATAAATACAGGCCAAAACTGAAAATGGAGGATGATTTCCGAGTGGTGTTCTCTAAAATTAAACTATGAATAGATTTGGGCCTATTACTATGTGTGTGCTGTTGTGTGCAAGGTTTATATACCACCTCAGAGAATATTGGGGGTCGCGAGTCACTGGCATTGTGACTTTTGAGGTCGTGGGCTGAAAAGTTTGAGAATCCCTGATTTACACTACACAGAATTGTTGGTTTACAAAAAAAATAATCACAAAATCAAACAAACATAATCCTGTTGCACTATTGCCGTGATTTTGGTTTAATTGTTAAAAATACAAGAAAGATGATTTAGTGTTCAAAAATCTTAATATTACTTAATTTTTTTTTATTTTTAATCGTATATGTATTAATTCCAGTACTTTTACCATAAACCGACATATCAACCATTTGGTAGAAATTGATATTTTAGAAATTATGGGATGTGTTGAAAAAATAATGCATTGAGTGTGTTAGCGACATTAGGAGTTAGGAAATGCATTCCAAAATTTGTTTTTCTTGGTGGGGTAGTTAAAGAGTTAAGTTGAGTCAACTTTTTTTTTTTTTACAGTAAATAATTAAAATAAATAAATAAATAAATAAATAAATAAATAAATAAATAAATAAATAAATAAATAAATAAAATGAAAAAAAGAGTTTTATAAATATACCAAATTAAATCAAAAGCCATGAAAACAAAACAAAAACTAAACAAGACAGAACACAGCAAGATAAAATAAAACAGAACAAAGCTACACAAAAACGAAATCTCCAATAACTAAAAAATGCAAAAATAAAACGAAACAAATTGAAGAGAAACAAACAAAAAATAAACAATTGAGTAAAATAGAATAAATAAATCAGAACAAATGACTAAATCAAAACACAAAACTAAACAAAAAATAAACCACACACACACACACATATATAAATACAAATCAATCCAAAGGAAAAGAGAACAAAACAAAAGTGACTGTGGCACTTAAAAAGGCTTTTATAAACAGTAAAAAAAGTCAAAACACAGCAAATCAATACTAGTGCGAAAGATTTATATGTTCACATCAGCAAAAAAGTACATTAAAATAAATATGTATTGCATTGTAACTGATTTTTGATAAAATATCCAGACTAGACAAACAAAAAGCATGAAAACATTGTCCTATATAAAACAGTTTCAAGGCTACAATAAAAAAAAAAAGAAGTTAGAAAACAAAAACACTGAAAACATCCCCTACGATAGCCAAGGGAATGTGAAGCACATGCAATTTTAATGCTTAGCCTTCCAAATAACATTTTTTCCTTAATTTTCATGCTTAAAATATCAAGCGCCCATATGTGCAGAGTCTGTTACCGCCGCAAAACCCAGAGGGACTTCACAATCTGTCAGACCCAAAAACCTGCACTCATTCAGACAAAGACATAACGCATGAGTGCACCGATCACCTGCGTCACACACACATCTAAAAACAGTGCTAATTGTACACATACCTCTATAACTGGACTGTTGTATATTGTTTAAGACACCCCTTGGCTGTTTGCTCGAATATTGCTGTGATGAGAGGTTATAGAGAGTGATTTTGGACATTTTGAAATGAACTGCCCTACTGAATCTGACGTCTTGAACGAATCAATGAATCAATCATTAAGACTGGAATTTGGCTGACACCCACTGGAGGTTTGAGAATCATAATTATTCATTCATGACAGGCCTAAAGTAGCTGTAGTAACACATCTACACAACAAATTACACTTTCTGTTTATCATAATCAAAAAAACAAAAAATAAAGCAAATTAAAATAAAACAGCAGGAATTTAATTTAAGCAACAATACATATTACAAATGAAAATTATGAAATAAAAAAAGCAAAACAACAAAATTAAGCAAATTAAATTAAAAACAAGAAAAAAGAACAATGATAAATAAAATAAAGTTTAATTGAACAAATATAACAATTAAAAAAGGTGTCCCACAAGGCTCTTGACCCCCCACCCCTCTTTTTCCTATTTTATTGATCATTCAGGCAAGGTAATAACACCTATATAATTAGATCTTTATGTTGATGATAAAAATTATATATTCAGCTGCATCTTCATTGGCTCAAGTAGGGCAGTATAGGTATTTATTGACGGAACACTATTGTCAACAACAATAAAAAAAGTTTGGTATGAAGTTACAGTATGAAGCGCTATAGTTTTATTAAAATTTAGCTGCTCAGGGTGCGCATTGGAAGGAATGCCGATAAGTTTACGGTGTAAGTTTGTCAAAAACTGCAGTGCTTTTTCATTTTCTTCATAAACTTGTATCTGAGCTGCAGTAATGGTTTGTCCGTTTGTCATCCTCAGAGAAAATGGTTAATGATCGCCTAATTACAGAAAGACTGCAGGAGAGCACGAGCACAGAGCGCATTGAACATGAAGTAAACCACGCACTCACTCTTTTTTTGGGTTACATCATAGCCACTCCAGGTCAGAATAATGACACACGCGGAAATGGGTGCCTAATAGCAGCAGTGAGGAAATTATAAATAAAAAAGGATGTAAGAATGTCGCCACAATGGCTTTTTGGTTTCTTTTCTTGTGCACTCCAGCCACTAGCACCCTATCTGAAATATTTTTTTAGCATAGTAGTAATGTATGCATTCGAATTCACAGTTTGTAAAGTTCAATATGTATTTGAATAATAAAGTTAGTTCCTTTACTTGAAAACTCAGATTTGATTATCATAATTTGTTTGAGGTTTACTGTATCATTATTATTGACACATTAAAGTTTGCTTTGAATGTTCAGTATTTACACTTTATCACAAACTTTGCAACATTTTATTTATCAAGTTTAAGAGTCTCGTTAACCCTTGTTTATTTTATTATACAGACATCAGATATTTTGTTTAAATATTTTTGTTTTTGACTATTTTAACTATTTGCCTTAGTAATGTTGGTAAATTAAATAAAGTGGTTAATCTAAAAAACATCCTATTATACCTAAATGGATTGTTAAAATATATTCAATTGTTATCGATAACGAGTGATATGAAACATGATATCGTAATTTTTTTTTTGTACTGCATAGCCCGGCCCTAGGCTAAGGTAACAGAAATTTATCTCTATTTATCTAAAAATGTATTTAAAACTAAATATAATAAATTAATAAACAATAAAAACAAGCATTTGTAAAATTAAATAAAAACACGAAACAAAACAAAATAAACAACCAATAAACACTCACCAAATAAAAATGGGACAATGTACACTATAATACAGGGGGCAGACTGTCCAGGGGGAAACAGTTCATCTGGTCAGTCAAAACATCACTGCAGTGTATATTCAGTTGAGGTTTATAGAAATGCATACAGAGAAAGCATGCTTTTGGAGTTTCCTCTGCAGACTGTGTAATACTGAGAGGGAATTAATCATGAAGCAGCGAGTGAAGGTTTTCTGCAGCTCCGGCTCATTCATCAGTCACTAAACGCTTTCATGCCACACGTCATCAACCTCTTTACCAGACCACAGTATAATATCATCTCCATTTCACTCCCTCATTACAAGAGGCTCATCGTTCCGTCTTTTCATTCCTGTGGAAAATGCCTCTTTCTCTCCTCCACCTGTACTAAACAATGTGCACATGTTCAGGAAGTGCTGTGGAAATGAGGAAAAGAGTGGGACGAGATCCAGTGCAGGCCATATTTCACTGGGTAAAACCAATCTGTGACCTGCTACAAGGGGCCACCGGTTTGCATAGAGAGGGGCTTGAAGATAATGAGCCAGTAGAGAGGAGTTTAAAATCGCCTGCAGTTTATTCTGTCCATCTCAGTTTGAGAAACACACACATTCACATCATAATACAAGTATGTAAGAATATAAAGATAGAATTAAATAAAATTAAATGAACTAAAATAAAGTTAAAAAACACTCAATTTACAGACAATTTATTTATTTAATTGACCTAAACCACATATGTTTGGACTATGGGGGAAACCTGAGCACCCTGAGGAAACCCACGCCAACACGGGAAGAGCAAACTCCACACAGAAATGCCAACTGGCCCAGCCATGACTTGAACCAGTGACCTTCTTGCTGTGAGGTGACAGTGCTAACCACTGAGACACCATGCCACCATAATTCTTTAGAATGATGTATAATTATGTCATTGCCATTATGCTATTGTTCCCATTATACATATATAAAATGTTTAATGCTTATATTATGCTGCATGCCCGTTATGCTGTTGTTACATTTTTATAAAAGAAAAGAAAATAAAGCAAAAGAAAACACAAATAGCATACAAAACATAAGAAAATAAAAATAAAACATCCAAATAAATAATTTAAATAATTAAAATAAAATAAAAATACACCAAACAACAATAGAAAACAACTATTAACTAACATTAACAAAGCTGAATAAATATGTTAATAAATGTATTACTAATTGTTTGTTCATATTAGTAAATACATTAACTAACATAAACGAATGGACCATTATTTTAAAGTGTTACCAAAACGTATAACAAAATAACAAACAAAATCATAACAAATAAAGAAAGCAAAATGAAAAATACAAAATAAAAATATAAAAATAGATATTAAATAAATTACAAAAAAAACAAACAAACACAAAAGCACAAAACACAACCATGAATAATAAAACATTAAACAAAACTTAAAAAATTTAACCAGTAACAAAATAAAACTTAATACTGGAAAACAAAAACAACATGTTTTTATAACAGTTACAATTACTGTGTGTAATAATATGTAATAATTTTGAACAAGTACTGAACATTCCTTTAATATAAAAAAGTACTCAAAAATCCTGTTTTCTGCCATAAGTGCCATGTCATTGTACATTACATAGTAATATTTTCTCCACCACTGATGCACTGAATGCACCGACATCAAAAGTTAACACATGTACAGAACACAAACAAAGCTAAGATTCATTTCATACCACAGCTAATAGTGCTAAAGAGCACCAGCTCCATCAAGAAAGCGTGCAGTGGGTCTGTTGAACAGACACTTTACTGCCGTCTAATGAGATGAAGGAGAACCAGCGATGATGCAATTAGCCAACAACTTCACCTGGCAGAGCTCCATAACATCCAGACTGCAGACCAGAGACCAGCCCTTCATATGCCAACACTACTACCAGCTCAAAAAGACACTCCTCCATCCACCACACACCGGATAATGGAATATATATATATATATAATGTTATAAAGATATAAAAATTAAAATATAAAGATTAGCCCCCCTGAATTATTAGCCCCAGTTTATTTTTTCCCCAATTTCTGTTTAACTGAGAGAAGATTGTCTCAACACATTTCTAAACATAATGATTTTAATAACTCATTTCTAATAACTGATTTATTTTATCTTTGCCATGATGACAGTAAATAATGTTTGACTAGACATTTTTCAAGACACTTCTATACAGCTTAAAGTGACATTTAAAGGCTTAACTAGGTTAATTAGGTTAACTAGGCAGGTTAGGGTAATTAGGCAAGTTAATCTATACCGATGGTTTGTTCTGTCGACTATCGAAAAAAATATAGCTTGAAGGGGCTAATCATTTTGACCTTAAAATGGTGTTTAAAAATTAAAAACTGCTTTATTAAACTGCTTAAATTAAAGACTTTTTCCAGAAGAAAAAATATCATCAGACATACTGTGAAAACTTCTTTGCTCTGTTAAACATCATTTGGGAAATATTTAAAAAAGAAAAAAAATTAAAAGGGGGCTAATAATTCTGACTTCAACTGTATATATCAGCAATATCACAAGATTTGTAGTGCAATATGGCTGTATATCAGCACTGGTGGGACGCGTGCATTTTAGTGTCCCACCAGTGCATATATACTGCCACATCACACTGCTACAAGTGTGATATTGCATTTATACAACAGTTCGACACGGACAGTCTAAAAACCCTTTTGTATTAGGAACTACTTTCTTTCACCATTGATTTAAATCTGCAGCTGATGTCAAAACAGCAGAAGGTGTTACTAATTCACCAACGTCACTTTAGAGCTAGTATTTGAATGATTCTCTAGCGTAATGTCTAAAGTGATGACAAAACCGGTGATTTTGCTGACATTTTAAGATTATAAGGCTAAACTTAAAATGAAACTCCCTCCATCTACAGAGATATCTTCTTACAGTGTTACAGTCTACACTATTTCTCTGTTGCTATCAGGATATTACCCAATATTACCCCTGAAAAAAGCAGCGCAATCACTACAAGACTGCTGTTGTGTTTGCGATAAGGAAAAATAAGGAGGGGGTGTTCGGGGGTGAGGTCTCTGAATAACACTGTTGAGAACCGGGATAGGAAAGTAACTGTATTAAAATAGGCACTGTCCTTGTAAATAAACTGCATAGTTGCAATCTATACAAAAGAAAGAGATCGACTTAGAATATCACTTACCAGCTTAATAATGATTTGATCAGCTGTAGTTAGAAAACACGCTATTTTAATCTTCTGAGCAAGGGCTTAGTATGTGTTCCTGGCGCCATCTTGTGGATAGACAACGTCGATCGTCTTTAATGGCCGCCGATGCGCTGTCTCCAAGCGGCAACCTCCCGCTCTCCCTCGGGAAGCCAATACGGAAGTAACTGAAACTGCAATTCATCGAAATTCTGCTAGTCCTGGCTCCATATGGAGCAAATTTCTATTGAGCCCACTGTTAGAATGGCCAACTTTACAACAGAAAAAAGGGTGTTTACAGCCTGGTACAAAGAACGATTTTGGTTCATATAGCTATTATTACCCTTCATGACAACTGTGAAGGGGGTGAATTTTTTTATAACTCATCTGTTTTTATATTACGTCTGCATAATTAAGGGCGTGGCCACTTGAGTGACAGCTAGGTCTCACTGCTTGCCATCTCCTCACCTCAGCTGATTCGGTCTAATTAGCTGCTGAGCTCAGAATATACAATATATTTTTTATATATATATATAAAAATTTATTAAATTAATAATTTCATTTAATTTCATTTCATAAAAAAATATGCACAATAGGGCTGCAAAATATTGGAAAAAATTTTATATTGTAATATTTTATTTTTCTGTGATTTATATTGCGATACAAATGCAGTTTCACCAGATGGATTGAATAGTTCAATTTAACGTTTTTTTTTCTGAGAGAGAGTCTAATAGTAATTCAATAATCACAATACAAAAAAAATGTTTGCTTACTTAAAAGTTTTTGTCTCATTTCTATGAATTTCTATGGAATTCTCATTCTAAATAACAAAAAAAATCTTAAATCAAGTAAAATATTTAGTTTTTACTTTCAGAAGTAATAAATCAAAATTACAGTTAAACTTAAAACAAGTAAAATAATCTTATTTTCACTTTGAAATTTAGATTTTTTGACTAGAAACAAGATAAAATTCTCAAATATAATTCTGACTCAACATCGCAAATCCTGCGATGTGACTATTGCACATGTGCACATTGCGATTTCAATGCTGAAACGATCTCTTGTTGTCACAATCACCAGCAATCTAATCCTCGCAGATCACTGGTAAAAACGCAGATCGCTAAAGAACTACAAATCCAGCGTTACATGAACTACATATCCAGTTATGCACCACTCACAAATACCGGTTGCTCATTCCGTTGATTACACACTTACACAGCTGGAGGATCGTTACAAACTGATTACAAGGACTTTAATTACAGCACACACACACATCTGGGCTAAGCATTTCCTTTGCCTTGCCTTGTCGGGTTTTGACCCTCGCTGTTTTATTTGCTTATGTCGCTTGCTGCCTGTTTAATGACTATGACTCTGGATTGCCTGTATACATCTGTTTGACCCTGTTGACCGTTGTCTGCTTGACCATTGTCATAATAAACTGCACTTGGATCCTCTACTCCATTGTCAGCGTCCCATTACATTACAATTGTGCATGCCTTATACACAACATTGAAAATTAATTTTAATATACGCAAAATATACACAATTTAGCAAATATGCAATACATGTCAGTAAATATAAATGTAAATAAAACATAAAATTAAATTATTTCATGAATGAAAAAAATATTTTTACACTTATTTTTGTTTTAGGGATGCACTGACTGTTTATGTTCTACTAACTGGACCATAAATTTACTTTTACAATAATATATAAATATTCCTTGTGCACCACATCTGTATTAATAACATCTCATTATATTTAAGGATGTATTAAATACAGGGTGATTCAAAAAGAATACCACAAAATCTGAATTTAAGTAAGAAACATGATGGAACTTTGAGTTATTAATCAACGTGAAGAGTATTTAAAGTTTTTTTTCCCAGTAGAAAACAAGTTCACAGATGTTCAATATGAGCCCCTCCAGACACTTGAGTAACATCAACCCGAATGTTGTGGTTTTCTTTTCGAATCACTCTGTATATCTATACTATAATAATATTTCATATTATAACCATTTTTACAGAGATTTTTGAATCAAATAAATGCAACCTTGGCGAGCATAACATGTTTTTTAAACTCAATCTTTTGAGCATTACTATATGTTAATAATCATACATATTACTGCAGATAAACATTTATAAAACCTAAGACACTGCAGAAACATCATGAGAGCATGAAAAGAGAAGAGCCACAACCATCTCTCACTTTAATGCATCTGCCGATGGAGAAAGAGCAGATCCTAACTAAGCTGTAAGCTCTTTAGCCGAAGTGCTTTACGCCACATTAAGATGCTGAATCTTCAAGCCTTCACTTCTTTACCTCCTGCAGGACTCGCTGAGACTCGCGCTCATACATGTTAACATGTCACAGCAGATTAGTGTTTCTCATGCACACGCTAAACACATCCATATACAGTTTTCCAGATGATAAAACTAAATCCAGGAGGGTGGAGCTTCCCCTTTTTTCCTTCCAGATGTGCAGGAAAGTAGAATATGCTGAATCAATGAAAAAAAGCAGGACTATTTCAAACAATCGCCAACACCCCGGACCACCTACAAACTGCACACAATGACCAAATTGTGCCATTCGGCTGATCTTTATTTCAGGCTTCCAATACAAACACCCGGGAAACATCTTGGATAGCTGTTTTAGGATTAGCAGGTACATTTCCCACACCATTTACTTACACTCAAGTGGATTTAAACTTTTATAAATTTCTTTCCTCTGTTGAACACAATGCAAGATTTTCTAAAGCATTTTGGGGAAAAGCAAATATTAACATCTATAGTAGGAACAAAACATAAAACAGGTCTTTGTGTTCAAACATAAACAGGTCTGAAACAAGTAAAGAGTGAGTAAACATTGGCAAGAGTTTGACTTTTTGGGTGAACTATCCCTTTACCTTGACTATAATCCTGATCTGAAACATCTTTTCTCTATATTTTAGTCCACTGTTCATTGGGTGACACTGAAATCGGAGCTTTTTACTGTATTTTAAAGCATTAGTTTATATTAAAATTAAATTAATATCTAACAAGTAGCCAAAAATACATTGTATATGTAAAATTTGTATAAATTATATTTTTTTATTCCAAAAACCATTAGAATATTACAATCATATATTAAGATTTTTAGATAGTTTCCTTATATATATTAAAACCTAACACTGTGTCCTAACTACATGCAACAATTAGCAGTATGGCTGTCTGCACCAAACATCACATGACATAACAGAAACATTTAAATGCCACCGCACTTCCAATGAAACGGCAAGGGTTATGATCTAATTCATACATATTTAACCTATTTAACATTATTGAAATTACATGAGAGACTGATGTTGGTTTGCACTGTCACATTTCTGACTTTCATTTTCATACTGTTTGCTAGATATTTCATTTAAAAAATCTAAGGTTAACTATCGCCTGCTGCCTTCAATAGTATGGCAATAACTTTCACGTAAAATGGTGTTCAAACTCACATTGGTATCTTTTACACACTGAATAAAGCACATAATATGTACCTGAGGTGATCATTGTCATATTACTTCATATTAGTTTATGTCGTTGTTTTGCTATGACGTAGCAGAAATAGTTCTATGAACTTTTTAAAATTATTTCCTTAAAAAAATATATTAAAACTTAACAACATGTCCTAACTACACACAATGTGACAAGATTTCAGCGATTAGCAATTTGTCTGTCTGCACCAAACACAACAGAAACATTTAAATACCAGCCACTGAACTCCCAATGGAATGGTAAGGGTTATGATCTAATTCATACATATTTAACCTATTTAACATTATTAAAAGTATATGAGTGACTGGTGTTGGTTTGCACTGTCACATTTCTGACTTTCATTTTCGTACAGTTTGCTAGTTATTTAATTTTCAAGATTTGAGGTGAACTATTGGCTGCTGCTTTCAGTAGTACGGCAATAACTTTCACGTAAAATGGTGTTCAAACTCACATTGGTATCCTTTAACACTGAATAAAGCACATAATATGTACCTGAGTGGATAATTGTTATATTAGCTTATGCAGCTGTTTTGCTGTGACATTGCAGAAATAGACAATAATAGACATTTTGTGCATCACTTCTGCAAAAACTCGATTCAACATGAAAAAGAGATTTCATTGTGTGTTGTTGCACCACATTATGTGTATTTAGGACACAATGTCATTTTGGATTAATAATGTGCATTGCTAAGTTCTTTATTAGACAACTTTTAAGGCAACTTTCTCAATATTTAGATACCTAACAAACACAAATGCAATGGAAAGCATATTTATTCAGCTTCCAGGTGATCTAAACATTTCGATTTTAAATAATTGACCCTTATTACTAGTTTTGTTGTCCAGGGTCATAAATAATAAACATTTTACTCAAACCCACACCTAGTAAGTCTAGTAAATTCACAGAAACTGAGAATTCTGAAAAGAATCTAAAGTTGCGCAGTGTTTTTTTTTTTTCTTAATAAAAATACTGTTTTAAAAGTGATCCATATTTACTCCCACAGGTGAAGCTTTAATGTGGTTTCAAAACCAGACCAATGTTTGAAATCAAACATCTCTTCCCAGAACAGAGATTTCATTCAGCGCTTTGTGTATTTGTGGCTAAAAACGCAGTCAAGACCTCCAGAGTTGTGTGGCAAACTTACAGAAAGTGTAACTCCACTGAGAGCCATCTGAGGTGAAAGCAGAAGAAATGGGCTGGTAAAGCAGACAAAGATCTAATTGGGAAGAATGCGATTTTTGACAGCATTGACACAGCTGTGATAGAGATTATATGAGACGGGGGTGGGACCGAGGGAAGGAAAGACAAACTTTCCAGGTCTCTCTGGTTGCACACTGTCAGCACGCTGGCAAACTTCACTTCTCCACACCGCTTTCTGAGCCCTGGAGAACCACAGCCTCTCGTCGCCACCAACACCCTTTATCTCACCTCAGAATATTTATTTGGATTATACTGCACTTTTGTTTATATTCCGCCCAAACATTAAATGCTTTATGCTGTTTCAAATCTGTAGGACTTGCTTTGGAACAATAAAGACGATATTTATATATGTTTTTTCAATCAAATGTGAAAGTGAGTGTGGTCCGGTCTTGGTTTAGAACTATTCGACTTCCATCGTGTAAACAAAAAATCTGAAATTATTTTTTAAAAGGAAAGAAAAAGAAAGGAAAACAAAGAAAAGGGAAAAATATATATTTTTTACTTAATTTTTAGTTGATAACCAAGTAAATTAACTGAGTAATAAACAGAAATATTAATAAGCTAAACTTATAAAAATACAATTAAGACATAATGCCGAATGACCATGTTTTTATAATAAATTAAATTAAATTAAATTAAATTAAATTAAATTAAATTAAATTAAATTAAATTAAATTAAATTAAATATTAATTTAAAACTAAATTTAATTAAATTAATTAAATAAAATGAAAAATAAAATATAAAATAAAATATTTTTTTTAAAATTTAAAATAAAAATGAAAAATGAAATAATTTAAAAAAATTACATTATTAAATTAAATTAAATTAAAAAATAAAATAAAAAAAAAGAAAAAGAAAATATATATATCATCTCTTTAAAATTACAAGTGCTTACAAGTCCCATAAAGAGAAAAAAAAGTCAGTGAAGAAGACTGACAGCTAGAATCAGGCATGTCTGGAAAGTGATGTGACGTCTGAACACTAGCACCTGTGAACTCTGAGTGCACCCTGGATATATTACAGCACCTGAATGAATGATTTGCGTGTGTGTGTGTGTGCATGAGTGCATGAGTGTGTGTGTGTATGTGTGTGTGTGTTTGAGGGAAAGACAGAGAAAGACATTTTGACAGTGTGTTTTCTTTGATCCTGTGGAAGTGAGGCCTCGACAGAGGATAATTTCATGGCTTATCAACTCCATTTACAATTCTTGCTCAATGATGACCTCAGATGTCAAATTCAATGGAAACCATGTGTGCCTGTGTGTGTGATAATGCAGGAGACCCAAATAAAACAGAGCACAAACCCGCCATCTAATGTTTCACAAAACTTGAAATGAGAGGTGTAAGATTAGTCAGGCTCTCCAATAATATCAATCACTTTCATACACATTGCTGAAAAGAACTTTTGCACTTCTAGTTCATTTAAAGATGACATATCATGCTAATCTGACTTCTTCACTGATTAAGAGTTATAATTGGGTCCCTGGTGCGTCTACCAAGCCAGAAAATGCCAAAAAGGACAAGCTAGCAACTTTGTTTTTGGCAACATTTTCTCTACAAGCATGTGAAAAGAATTGTGCCGTGCAGATTTCTCTCTCTAAGTGATGCAGGATTTGGATCATATTATGGATTACCGCCCCTTAATCTTCACGTTTCCACCCACAGCATCACTGCAGCTCAGGGTTTGCATTGTATGTACGAGAAATTTCAATGTCTGTTGTTTGAACATAGATTCCCGACATAAAAGACACAAAGACAAGTGGCAAGGAATGTTACTAAAGCTATTTTATTTGACGTTCAATTACTTTATTAATGACAAATTACTTTTTTTTTTATTTTATTTTACGTCAAATTACTTCATCAATAAGTGTCAAGTATTGGTCGACATCAATGCTTCATAATCTAACTTTATATCCAAAACAAGGTTGTCACTTCATATTTCAATCCTTTGATGTTCAGTGTGTGATGTGAATTATAATATATATTTTAAATATAATAAAACAATATACTTTATTCACATCAGATACACACATTTTAAGTTACTAGAATGTTTACTCTATTCTTCCAATTAAACTGCCACTTACTTTCATTAGGGTGAAGTTGAATTTACGTGTTGCAAATACAGCAGTTCTGACTAAGGCTGAACAATACTTGGAATGCAATATTGTTGTTGAGTGTTGCGATAATGATATTTCTTGTGAAATAACTAACTTTAAAAACCATTATTTTATTAGCAGTTTGAAATAAAAAATTGTAAGTATTGATCATACTAAATATAAACATGCAATTGATATTTTTTGGAACTAATTTAATAAAAAACTAAATAAAAATAAAAACATTTAGACTTTAAAACACCATGAATGGGCAACGCAGTGGCGCAGTAGGTAGTGCTGTCGCCTCACAGCAAGAAGATCGCTGGTTCGAGCCTCGGCTGGGTCAGCTGGCGTTTCTGTGTGGAGTTTGCATGCGTTCGCGTGGGATTCCTCCGGGTATTCCGGTTTCCCCCACAGTCCAAAGACATGTGGTACAGGTTAATTGGGTAGGCTAAATTGTCCGTAGTGTATGTGTGTGTGAATGAGTGTGTATGTGTTTCCCAGTGATGGGTTGCAGCTGGAAGGGCATCCGATGCATAAATGCTGGATGAGTTGGCGGTTCATTCCGCTGTGGCGACCCCAGATTAATAAAGGGACTAAGCCGAAAAGAAAATGAGTGCATGACACCACGAATGACAGAAAACATTGTCGGATATTGTGATTCTTATTGGCTGTTGTCATTTTCCTCTCTTGTCTTGCAGCATTGGTATTTATTTTTAGCATTAGGTTTATCTAACATCACCTACTGGAAAGGTGAGGATAAAGATAGTTAGGTCCCATCTGATTGGTCAGATTTGGACAAGCAACCTATGCATGCCACACACAAACAGTTGGCACATAAAATACATTTAATTTATTGCACTTCTCTGCAAAATTGACATAGCATATACGATTATTGGGAAATGATTTTTTTTCTTTATATTGCACAGCCCTAGCTCTGATCTCTCCACGGCAGCTAAAATGGTGGTCCCTATCACCAATCATAGATCAAATACTATGACCATTGTTAAGCTGTTTAAAATGACTACATACATGTTCTTACACATATTTGAGAATTGGAAATCAGACGTTTAAATTTCAATTAGGATGTTTGTCAATATTTGCGGAAAAGAGAAAAAAGAAAAATAAACAGGATATACACATAAATCAATAGGCTGTGTTGTGTCACTTGATCAACTTGACACATTGCCATGGAAACTTTAAAGCGATACATTCTAAATAAGGGTCACATTGGTCACGCTCATACAGGGTGGTCAGACAGAACATTTTAAATTCTAGAGTCAATGAACGTTTCTAAACTGTCTTTCTGAATGTGCTTGTCAACGTACCTTTTGGCAAATGTGGTTGAAGTTACCACTGTAACTGTAACCACTACACCCTGTAGCCCAAGACCGGTTACTCACTGAAGCCAAGCAGGAATGAGCCTGGTCAGTACCTGCATGGGAGACCATATGGGAAAACTAGGTTACTGATGGAAGTGATGTTAGTGAGGGCAGTAGAGGGCACTCAACCTGCGGTCTGCATGAGTCCTAATGCCCCAGTATAGTGAAGGGGACACTATACTGTCAGTGAGAGCTGTCTTTCGGATAAGACCTAAAAAGGTCATTAAAAGTCCCATGGCACTTCTCAAAGTGTATCCCCGGGGTATTGGCCAAATTCCCTCCATTGGCCCTTATCGACCATGGCCTTCCAATCATCCCCATCGACCAAATTGGACACCTAAAGTTGGTGTGTGGTAAGCACACTGGTGTAGTTGTCCTGTGGCTGTCGTCGCATCATCCAAGTGGATGCTGGTGGTGGAGTGGAGAGACCTCTCCTCATGATTGTGAAGCGATTTGGGTGTATGGCCATAGACACTAAATGCACATTACATTACATTACACTAAAACAACATCAGTGTAATTATTAAAACGCACATTAATTATGGACTGTGTAGTCAAAAGACTGCATTTTTATTCCTGCCATTTTGGCTGCAAGAGACCTGCATGTTTTGTTGTTACTAGTGTGTCAAAATACTGCAAAGTCTCTGCCTTCTTCTGGAAATCAGAAGCTCATTTGCATTTAAAGGGGCACACACAAAATGGCATGTTTGTGCGCACATCCAAATAAAATTTGACAAACTATAATAAATGATCTATAGGGTTCAGACACATCCTGGGGACACCAGAGATTTACTTGGCACCATATTAAAAGAAGCAGAATATGTCCTCTTTAAAATGCTGTCTATTTTAAAATCAGTGTGCTGAAAATGTTAAGTGTGAGAGACATTGTGATTGATCACAACACATTGATCACATCACATGAAAAAGCAGAGAAAGACGACTGTGGTGAAAACAAAGGCTGAGGAAATGAATGTGTCACGCAGAAGACGAGTCCCAGCGGCTCAACAAAACACCCTGAAGAGACTGACATCAAAATGCAATAAAACCCTGCAAGTTAGACAACAACAGACTATATTTGAGAATGAATACGTGTCAGGACATTATTACAGAATTAATGACTCTTAGTCTACAGGAGCATGAAGGGGAAAATAACAGCAATCAACATTCAGCGGCCTGGCGGATGGACTGCTTGTCCGCACATGTCACAACACTGCCATATGAAAATAATATGTCATAACTACATGTTAATTGGAAATAGCAGGTCAAACCAGAAGTCCTACACACTGTAAAACCCAACAATCGCCTTTATCAAATTAAAATTTTGAGGTAACTCAAAATTGACTGAAAGTAAATTCTACTCATTTGAAAAGAGTTTTAAACTCAGTGTTGAAGGTAATCAGTTATTTAAATACCTTATTTCTTCAACTTAAATGGAGTAAGTTCACAGTACTCATATAGATTAATTTTTAGCTCAAATGGTTTGTAGCAATCAGTTTCCTCAAACAGTTTGAGTTGCCTTAACTTATTGGGTTTTACAGTACTCCGTTGGTTTGAGTTCTCTTCAATTATTGGGGTTTACTGTGCTCAAATTGCTTTGTTTACTCAAATAGGTTAATTTCACAGTACTCATTAGGATTAGTTTTTGAACTTAAATGATTTGTTGCAATCGGTTTCCTCAAATGGTTTGAGTTACCTTAACTTTTTGGGTTTTGCAGTGTAGAATCAATCAATCAATCAATCAATCAATCTATCTATCTATCTATCTATCTATCTATCTATCTATCTATCTATCTATCTATCTATCTATCTATCTATCTATCTATCTATCTATCTATCTATCTATCTATCTATCTATCTATCTATCTATCTATCTATCTATCTATCTATCTATCTATCTATCTATCTATCTATCTATCTATCTATCTATCTATCTATCTATCTATCTATCTATCTATCTATCTATCTATCTATCTATCTATCTATCTATCTATCTATCTATCTATCTATCTATCTATCTATCTATCTATCTATCTATCTATCTATCTATCTATCTATCTATCTATCTATCTATCTATCTATCTATCTATCTATCTATCTATCTATCTATCTATCTATCTATCTATCTATCTATCTATCTATCTATCTATCTATCTATCTATCTATCTATCTATCTATCTAATACAGTATGTATTATTTAAACAATACAGTACTTTGTGTGGTACCATATTTAGTGCATATTTTATAGTTAATTATACTGTAAAATATATGTAAAAATATATTAATTAATAAAGTTTGTGTGTGTTTGTATATGTTTATCAAAAAAAAAAAAACTAATTATTCAATATGTCCGTTCCCAGCTTCATATTTCAACAGAATAGATGTCAACACAGGAACGAAAGCTGAATTTGTGCTCTATTTTATTGTGTCAGCGTTCTTCTCTAATACATATACAATCAGTGCTGTTTCCGTCTAGGAACAGTCATAAGAAGAGCAAGCTAGCTCAGATACAGCTCACAAAAGACATCACTTTATTTGCCATGATGTCACGTTTATGATCTGACTCTGTGACGTTTGGCATAGCGTGTTAAGAGGACACAAACACGCATATGAAACATTAGTAAGCCAAAGAGACAAGCAGGCCGTGGTAATGTCATGTCCATTCGTGAAACAGGGCAGCTGAGACCCAACGGCAGAGACTCTGAGTTTATATAATCCCCCTCTCCATCTCTCTCTCTTTCTTTCTCTTACTCTCTCAGGCCTGTCTCCTGTCCTCAACCTTCACTTTTGATTATGCTGAGAGACAGAAAGAAGCCCCCTTGTTTTGACGCTAAGGCCACTGTAAAGGCCGTCCATCTCACTATCAGATGAGAGAGACTTCCTTTCTCTTCGATTAGGAAGGAGTGACTGGAAGAAGTAATCGTCCAAAGAACAGACCAGTCAGGCGAGATTACAAACAAAAAATTATAGAAAAGGCACAAATGTGGCCTTTACACATTTAAAAAAAAACTATTATGGGTAAAAATGCAGAGAGTTATAATAATACTGTGGATGACAATAAATATAAAAAGCCTATATACAGCATTGGTGTAAAGAGAGAGCTATGCTCTTACAATATATTAGCTGGCATGAGATAGATGGATTTTTAAAACAAATAAAATCAATAGGCGTGTGTATTGCAGTGCTTACATAATGATTCATAACCATAATCCAGTTTTGTTATGATTAGCTACAACTAATAAAATAATGTTTTCTACTATAACATAAAAAAAAAGATAAAAGTCATGTTGACTTGGGAGCTAACTAAAATAAAAAAACGAAAATTGTAGGGAAAATTGTAAGAAAAATAAAATGCTTAATAATAAATTTATAAATTAAAATAAAATATTACATTTAAACTGTGCACTAACATGTAAGACTATTCTACTAATTTAAAGCTAATATAAAACTGTTATACTGATAAGGCGTACAATTACTTAATAAAAAATGTAAATTAAACTGAAAGGAAATGTATAAAGTAGATATATTTTGTAATCCCGGAAATGATGTTGATAAACTAAAAAAAATAAAATATTTTAAAGCTAAAAAAGAAAAAATTAAAATAAAATAAATAAAATAAAATAAAATAAATAAATAAATAAAGAATATTCACAGATTTTTGGAAAAACTAACTATATAAACAAATACAGCAGTATACAAATATTATTAAAATAACAATGCTATGATGATGCTTATCTGCTTATTCAGAGAATAACTGAATTGATATTTCTTGTGTGACTACTGTGACTCTTCAGCTTTGCTTCTTTATTTTTTCTTTTAGTTTTTTTATTTTATTTTTACCGTTTTTTAATGCCATTCCTCAATAAAATGCAGACTGAGTTTCCCTTTTTGATTAATTTCAGAAACATTAAACTGCTGAGGAGAAAACAATCACACATAAAAGCTTTTTTTTTATTAAATTACCATCAACATGGGGAACAAGACCACCATTTACAGCAGCATTAGCCATTCATCACAAGACCTTTTTCACCTGTTTTTTCTTGATGAAGGCACAACTCCTGGTATAAGTGCTGAGAGCGCATAACAGTCTTACAAATGACATACTACTCAATGAATCTGAAATTCACATGAATTACTATTGCTTCCATTGGACTTGCATATAAACTATGCTAGAAGAATATAAGCAGTGGGGCTTTTAATGCAGCTCAATGCTGACTAAGATCTGCACATTGCAAATGATACTGGTGCAGTAAAACTGACTCTAGGCCACTTTATAGGTTATTGTTGGCCGACCTGTCCACAGACCTACTGGAGACAAGGTTTACGAGATATATTAATCGATTCCGTTTTACTGTATACATCTATACAGTAACTGAGGAAAAACTATTTTACATTTACATTTTTTAATTGCTAAAAGTAATTGAAAAAGCTATTAAAACTATTTTAAGACTAGTCTGTTTTAAAAATGTAAAAAGTAACAGACCAAATTAAATAAGAATTTTTTTAAAAGTTTAGAAATGATTAAAACTAAATTATAATTCTAAATTAATGTACCCATTTAAAGCTCAGCAGAAATAAACAAACAATAAAATTAAAACATGAAAGAGATATTTTGTATTACTACAAGGTAGATTTTGAAGGCCTGCAGCTTCAAACATTTGAATGTCCTCTGACTGATAAACACAGAGCTGCTGTCGGGATGGGCCAGTTAATATCAACATCATTCTCAGAGACACTACCCAAAACCCTCCAGGAAAACAAATAAACACAGAGAGCAGCACAAAAACATGCATTTAGTGGACAGGGTCAATAATACACTCCCCCCAAAAAAGGAAAAATCTTCACCCATCTTAACCCATCAGACAAAAATGAAAACAATCATTGCTGTCAAACCGTCACTTCATAAAAGCCTCTGTTTTAGTTAATGAGTAATTACCATCATAAATTATTAGGTAATACATCATAAATTAGCAGGTAATACAATTTTATTCAAACAGGTTGCATCACCAGAACAGTCTTAACATGTTTAGTAAATAGTTTATTTAATTATTATTATTATGTCTTTTATAAATAATGCCCATAGCCGTTGATGAACATAAGATGTAACTGCTTTTATTCATTCAAAGCAGCATTGATTTAATGTGACTAATAATCACACAGTTACAAAATCATCTCACAAAAGAACTTATTTCAAACACTTGATTGAAGTTGCAAAGTGAGTGAGTGCTATCCTGAAAAGATTATCTGCATTTTCATTATGGTGAAATTTACTATTAAATAAATAGGTTCTGATGGATTTTACATAGGGAATTGTAAATTGACATTGAGATCTTCTCTGGAACATATAGTGGAAAAGCCTAAAGTTAATGACCATGGGAACCAAACCTCTATACCTTAAATATTTAAATTTTAAAGACTGTTAAAAAATGTATTCACACCTGCCATTTATTCACTGATTGTTCATCCACTCTCTGTTTATAACAGTTTTCTTCCCAACCCGATTCTGTTTATACAATGTCACATTTACATTTTCACTACCTGCTATACAATATGAGATATCATAAAAAAGGTAGTTTGTACAAAAATCGCATACCTTATTTATTACGACATAAAGTTATTTTTTACATTTCTCTGTCAGCACAACATGAAAAGTGTCAAAATAAGAAAAAAAAATTAACCTCTGTCATTTAAAATTACAAGTTAAACGTCCTTCAAGCAGAGTGCATCCACACTTTGCGCTGTCATTATTCTGCTCTAACTCATTGACAACCTGCCCGTTCTGTCGGAGGGCTGTTATGCACATCCTGCACACATTTACATTTACATTTACATTTAGTCATTTAGCAGACGCTTTTATCCAAAGCGACTTACAAATGTGGACAAGGAAGCAATTCACACAACTATAAGAGCAACAGTGAACAAGCGCTATAGACAAGTTTCAGGTGTGTAAAGTCTAAGAAGCAACGCATTAGTAAAATTTTTTTTTTTTTTTTTTTTTTTTTTTAGAGAGAGAGAGAGAGAGAGAGAGAGAGAGAGAGAGAGAGAGAGAGAGAGAGAGAGGGCACAGTTAGTGGTATAGCCAGAGAGGCAGTTGCAGATTAGGAAGGAAAGTGGAGACTAAACAGTTGCGTTTTTAGTCGTTTCTCGAAGACAGCAAGTGACTCTGCTGTTCTGATGCAGTTAGGGAGTTCATTCCACCAACTGGGCAGATTGAATGTGAGAGTTCGGGAAAGTGATTTCTTCCCTCTTTGGGATGGAACAACGAGGCGACGTTCATTCACAGAACG
Organism: Danio aesculapii; assembly: GCF_903798145.1. Classification (NCBI taxonomy): domain Eukaryota; kingdom Metazoa; phylum Chordata; class Actinopteri; order Cypriniformes; family Danionidae; genus Danio; species Danio aesculapii. The sequence goes on from NC_079445.1 coordinate 17,662,181, forward strand.
CAAGTTTCTGGAGGGCACATAAATCTGCAGAAGTGAGAGCAGATATGAAGGAGCCAAGCTAGAACACACACACAGACCATTGAATAAAATGCTCATAGAAGAAAGCCTTGGTCTATCCACACAGCACATGCACCACAAACAAAACAATATAAATGTGTTTCAAATGTTTCCACAATGTTTAATGTTTATTAGATAATTAAACAGCAGAATAGTTTGTTGTTGTTGTTAATGTTATTATTATTACTTTCACTACTATTACTATTATTAATATTACTACTATTACTATTATTAGTGTTACTTCTATTACTATTATTACTATTACTACTATTACTATTATTACTATTACTACTATTACTATTATTACTATTACTACTATTACTATTACTTCTATTACTATTATTACTATTACTTCTATTACTATTATTACTATTACTACTATTACAATTATTATTTTTATTACTGTTATTATTATTACTATCATTATTATTACTACTATTACTGTTATTACTATTACTTCTATTACTATTACTACTATTACTTCTTCTATAACTATTATTAATATTACTATTATTACTACTATTACTATTACTACAATTACTATTACTACTATTACTATTATTATTTTTATTACTATTACTACTATCATTACTATTACTACTATTATTATTATTACTATTTCTATTACTATCACTACTATTACTATTTCTATTACTATTATTACTATTACTATTACAACTACTACTTCTACTACTACTACTACTACTACTATTATTATTATTATTATTATTAACACCATGTGTAAAAATTAGTCTGAGAGAAAATTTAAAAATAACTCATTAAAAACCTGTCTGTTCTGTTGGAGGGCCGTCAAGCACATGCTGTGCACACAGACTCGCGTATGACATGCACGAAGCAGAAAGCCCTGTTCCATCACTGCAGCATGTTTACCACAAACGACCCAAACAATATCAATTCAAATGTTAGTTCATTAGATAATTAGAGTATTAGAGTAATTTATAGAATGATTACATGTGTTCTTTGTTTACATGATTAGTCATATGTGTAACCATGTGATGAGGTGGCAGTTTTTTATTGAGAACTATTAGCGTGAGAGAAAATACATTTGGAAAGCAGCACATTAGACCATTTATTAAAGTAGTCCAAACTAAAGTCTCCCTGAGGGAGGATTAAGCACAAGACCTCGAAAAAAAACAGCACACAGATGACAAGACGTCCACTTTAACCACTACATGACCCACAGTCTGTACATCCAGTCGCTCATTTTGACTGTGACAGAACTGCTGAAAGCGAAAGAGGCTATTTTTTGCGACCCGATGCAGCTAATTATTTTCAGGCACAGTTATCAGCATTTAAATATCCTCACTCCAGAGAGAAAGAGCAGAAGGAGAGTGAAAAAGGGAGCACAAGACGGTTCAAACGGTTAATAAAACACAGTACAGCCAAAAGTTCCACAGAAAATTTCCATTCGCTGTCCTTCAGTGAAGCGTCTGTGAACAGTCAGGGTGTGTCGTTTCTCCGGCTCTGTTTCAACTCAAAACATTGAAGGTGTCAATGGAAACAAAAGCGCCAGTCTGGCCTGTTCTATCAGAGTCTCAGAAGGATGATAAAATAAACTGCGGAGGCAAGCATTTTTATACAGTGCTTTCTGTGAATGCGTCTCTCAAGGTGCCGTGAGGGGAAAACCTGAGAAGATGTGTCCTGTCCAACATTGCAAACCTTAGGAATCCTAATAAATGAAATGAACAATAGTGAAAGTCCGCATGTGCCATTTCTACAGCTCAGCATTTCATCTGCTCTCAATCAAGTCATTAAAAACATATTCGGGGCTAACATTTTCAGCCATAAAGTTATAATATATCCACTCAAACTTAATGGTATTTTTGTTGTTGTTGGCTTAACAATCGCTTATACAATTTTGGAGGAGCATATTCAACATGAGTAAGCAAAACAGGAGCATTGTTATATGTATTATTTTCTAACTTAGATACAGAATTCAGAAATCCTTGTTATCTAGTGACAGCAGTGGCTGCTTGGTGAACTGCAGTAAGAAACTTTGTTCATGCAAATGTAACAATAAGTTGGTAAATGTGACTTTAGAAAAGCTCACCATCTGGCAAATGCTGAGAGAACTGGAAAGTTTGGTTGCTTGCTAAGTAGGGTTTGTCAGATAATTAAGAAAATTACCATCAGGTAATTAAGCATAAAAGTCACACTTTAGATTTTTCCGGGAGTTTCCAAATCATTTTCCCAAGCTGTTCACATAAAATCTGTCCTTAGACTTTCATAGACAACTTAGTAAGTTAAGGATGGTCTCTTTTTTGTTCTACACTGTTTAAATATTGAAATACTGAAAACATGCTTAAATTTGAAACGCCACAGTGGTTTTGCAATGTTCTTTTTCATAATACTCTTCTAGGGGAATGAGAATTGCCTAAAAGTATGTTCTAAAAAAAAAAAAATCACTGTAAATAAGCTTACACACTAGCACTTCACACTAGTCTTTTTGGTCCGCACCAGAGTTCGTTTGATGTCAAAGGGTGCTTTCACACTAGCCCTTTTGGTCCGCAACCGGGTTCGTCAAAGTATGGTACATTTAGCTAGTGTGAACGCTGTCTTCTGAACTCAGATGAGTACCCATGAACCATACCAGAGTCCACCTGAAAGAGCTCTGGTACGGTTCATTTTAGGTATGAATGCCATCGTACCAAATAACAAAAGTGTTTTTAATGTTTTTGCGGCAGAAGGACGCAAGTGGCTTTCTTTTTTTTTTTGTTTTTTTTGGTAACAAAACCAAAAGATTCAGTAAAAGCAGTATGACCGTGATATGCAGACGACTCCATTTTGACGCTTTGCTTTTGTGGCCGCCACCTACCAACAGCTGTACACAAAACAGCAGCTTGAAGACACAAGCATAAAGGGGTTCAGAAGGAAAAAAGACTGTGTGAACAGGGGGGGGGGGGGGGGGGGGGGGGGGGTCAATCGAACTTGGGTTCGGACCAGGCATTCGGACCCAAGCACCAAAAGTACGGTACGTTTAGCTAGTGTGAACGCTGTTTTCTGAACTTGGGTGTGCACCCATGAGAGGTGCTCTGGGGTACGGTTCGCGCAAACTCTGGTCCGGTTCACGTCTTATATGAATGCAATCGTACCAAATAATGAAAGTGTACCGCCAACTGTACAACAAACTTAAATTTCATAAAGTTCATTTGTGTGTGTGTGTAGGTCTGTGCATCACCTACTGTACCTTGATGACAAGCGAGACTGACCCAGTGCAAACACTGATAATGTCTGCTCGTCTCTTCCAAAAATGACTTTTGCAGACATCACGTTATATTCTGAACGTTTTTTTTTTTTATATTTTTGCGACAGACAGACGCAAGTGGCTCTATGTTTGTTATTGAAACAAAAAGATTCAGTAAAAGCAGAATGACCGCAATTGTGTGTATGCCTTTCCATTTTGGCACCTTGGCTTTCGTGGCCGTCATCTACCAACAGCTGTACACACAACAGCAGCTTGATGACGCAAGTATACCGGGGTTCAGAAAGAAAAAAGACAGTGTGAACACAAACCAGCCAAGAAGGTGGCAAGGGGGACAATCGAACTTAAGTTCAGACTTTAAAGTTCTGATGACGTTGCATTAAAGGTATTTTTGGGGCGAATTCAAATATTGACAAAATATTAACAAATTCTTGTGCTATTTTAAATGTTCCTATTTCTGTTTGAAAGTGTCATATATTATTATCCAAGAATGCAAGGTCAAAAGTTTCTGCAGTATCACCTCTTTTTTCACAATGTCTGAAAAGCTTAATTTAAGGATTCAGTCTCTCTAAACCTTGTCTTTCTGAAAGCCTTTCTGCATCACATGCCTAAAATGTGCCACAGTTTTTCGAAAGTCTCAGGTTTCACAGTCTTCGCTGCAATGTGAAAATGACATTTTCAAATGTATCCACTTCGGACAACGCTTTCACAAAGATGAACATTTCAACAATATCAATTCTAATGTTTCCAAAATGTTCATAGTTCATTAGCTAATTAAACAGTAGAGTAATTTAGAGAATAATTACATGTGTTCTTTGTTTGCATGTAGTCATAAAAAGTTTCTGCAGTATCATCTCTTTTCTCACAATGTCTGAAAAGATTAATTTAAGGATTCAGTCTCTAAACCTTTTTTTCTGAGAACCTTTTTGCGCCATATGCCATTTTTAAATGTATCCACTCTGGACATTGTTTTCAGACAGATTAACATTTTCTATTCTTAAAAAAGCCATCTCAGTGTGGACAAAAGGCAAAAATTAAGAGAATTTTTTTTTATGGAAACATTAGTGTGGACATGGCTTCTATGTCTCTTTTTGGTCATTTACTGTATTTAACAACTAAACTCAGCCCTGAAATAAATCCACCAATGTGTTTGCATTAACAGTTGTTCCATTTGGTTGTGCACGCTCTTTACAGATTTAATAGCTGAGTGAATTTGCTTTGAATGCAGTTGTCAGTCATGTAAAAGCCACACACTGTGTGTTCATAACCAGACTGACAGAACAGTTGGTAAAGAGCGAGAGTCAGCGAGAGCAGACGGGGCTCTAGATGTGATGGTTGAGTTGATACTAGAGAACGACTCTGAGCCACTCTGTGTGTGTGTGTGTGTGTGTGTGTGTGTGTGTGTGTGTGTGTGTGTGTGTGTGTGTGTGTGTGTGTGCGCGCATGCAGAGCAGATTATCAGTGAGAGGGCTAAAGCATGCAGGTAACAACACCGATCACTCCACAGGGAGCTGGACTCCAGTCAGACGTCTCAGGAATGGACTCAAGTGTACTACAACACTCAGACTAATCCACTTTCACCACTGTAAACATGCCACCCTGCCAAATCCCGTTAAGATGGCCTGTTGCGAAAAGCTACATTTTAGAGACTGTGGGGACTGTAATTTATTAAACAACATATATCTGTCCTATCATGTATCGTACAGAGTTAAATTTTTTTAAATGAAGAAATTAATACTTTTTTCATAAAGGTATGGCTGTGCCAGTAAACAATATTATATCTTTAATAGACCGTCTAATTTTTGCTGCTTCAGTCATTGTTGGGGTACTCTTTTAAATCTGGAAACATTAACAACTTGTATCGAAATATATATCATTACAGTTCAATATGGAATATAATTATCGATATTCCATTGTTGCCATATTGCCCAACCCTATGTGAAGGGTAGATTTAAATGACAAAAGTACTGTAAATGGGATTAAAATACTGTTCTTTCCACTGATAATAAAAAAATAACATAAATGAGCTGCAAATAAGTGTGGGCAAACAAATATAAATTGTAATAATATTTCAGTTTTACTGTATTTTTATTCAAATAATCAACCTTTGTCCACATAAGAAAAAATACTTTCTAAAACATTGATTTTTTAAAAAAAAAAAATGAATAATTGGATTATCAAATTCTCTTTATTGTTATAGATTGAACTTTATGAATGCATCTGAAATTGTGCATCTGCTTCCTATAATAAGCTTTAGTAATTCAATCTGCATACTGTACTCCTGTTCGCACCACTCGAATTCTAAAGAATACAATTCCTTGATGAAGTGAAGTGTCAAACATTAGCATAAAGGGAAGCAAGCTTTGTGTAAAACTCTGGAATAGGAATTTTCCACTCAAACTTTTGTGGAGGAAAGTGACAAAGCTCCAGTTGAATAAACAGAGCTAAAAGCTTTCCTCCTGTGTCAGAATCTTAGCACTGAAGCATGCGCCAACCACAAGTGGATTAATTTAATACTAATTCAAAATAGGCTACATACATCCACTGCTTTTTAAATTGCAAATCTGATAATCCTTTATTGTTAGCCTCTGTGTAGAAACCACTGGACATTTTGTATGAAAAATATTATTTCACCGACCAGCAACATGTGGAGCCTGATTTACAATTTCTCAAATACATACACACACATACATATATACATACATATATATATATATAAAATCAAAATTCAAAAAGTATTCCTTACAATCATGGCTTGACATTAACTTTTTTGATCACCAGCCACTGTGGCTATAGTTTTTCAACATTACTAGCTAGCCACTCTGCATTTTCACTAGCCACAATTTTGTAGGGAAAATATATTTTAAATGCATTAATTTGACTTTAAAATTACTTTATTTAGACTTTGTGTTATGTCCGCAAGCCTCTTAATTCATTTTACTTTTTTGTGTGTTGTGTATGAGCCAATGGGTTGTGGTTTCATGGAGTTGCATTGCAATTAGTTCTTTACAGACTTTTCAGGGCTCAACATAAAGGATTTACCATAATGGTTCTTGGTAAACATGTATAGCTGTACACATGTGCATTTATTTAACAAAACCTTTCTTTAAAAAAATGACATTTAAAAAAGAATTATTGTCATGTATCTAAAAGTATGCACAGTAGTCTGTCCAGGCTAAAGGTCCCAGATCACCAGTAAATATACATAAATGGTAAGTAAATCTCCTATTAAAGTAATATTATTGTAAAGGATAAAATGAAACCATAAATAAAAAAAATAACTGTAGGCAAAAGAAAGCAGGTCAAAACATACCATGTGCGATAATGAAAGGATGGTCATATGCACAACATTAACTTTAGGCCCATTAATAATCTGTTCAAAGAACGGTTAAAGCAAAAGCGGCAACCGCCGCGGCTTGCAAAAAATCTAGCAGCGCTTGAAAGCAGCAGGACTGTGAATACGTGAAAAACGGGAAGCGCAAGATTTATAAACACTCGTGCGCATGGCTGATGTGATGCGCACGAGTGTTTAGAAATCTTGCGTGCTCCCGTTTTCTTGTGCGAAGCAACATTGCCTGCAAACACAACTTGTGCGGTCAGTTCTCTTTGAAATAGACTGGACAAAAAGTGATGCTCATGCATTGCGAGTGAAGAAAGCCTGCATCTCACTGTGTGTGTGATCATCCTCTCATTCGGTATTCACCTGCTTTCTTTTGCTCACACGAACAGTTATTTTGTCAATCACATTTTCAACCAGTCAAAGTGGCTAGCAGAAGCAGTTCTCTAACCCGCCACAACTGAAATCAACCCGCATTTGGCAGGTTGGTGGGTGTTAATGTCAAGCCCTGCTTACACAATATATTAAAGTACAAATAATTGAAGAAAATGATCGGTGTGTATAATAATCACAGGTCTGGAAGGCAAATGCAGATGACATTAAGAGAAGTGCTGGCCTACATTTTTGTATTTTGGAAATGTATGCCAATAGTTTAATCTTTGATTATGTTCGCACCAGTTCTGCAATTCAACACTTTGCAAGTTACTGTACTGTAATTTACATTACCAACCCAAAGAAAACATTGTTTCAAGCTAATAAAAAATTTCAATACAAGTCACAAAACATTTTGACACCACAAACTGGCAGAAGACCATGATCCCAAAATGCAAAGCCCAAATAAACAGAATACATTGATAAAACACGAAATACAAGCAACCGTTAATTACTGTTACATATATTTTTTCAGTTCAAACTCAGAGATAAGTAACAATTCATAAATATAAAATCACATCACATTAAATCAACATCAAATTTCATACGCAAGGCCTCCAAGTGTGCATTCTTCATTTATAAATCATTAACCTAGACAAGTGGAATGAAAAACGGTAAAGTCAAGATAAGCTGTTTATCTAAAGTCCACAGGAAGATTTCCAGACTTGGCATCGTTGCCCAGAACCTGACCTTCTACTGTGTCCAAACCAAACATTAATGGCTTGAAAAATGCTGTTTCCTCCTACTCAACTCATAATCCAAAACACTGGAGATTCAAACCTTCTGAAGGAGGCTTAAATCAAGAGTTTGTTGACAACAGGGAATCACTGCTGCTTTAACTTTGTGCTTTAATTGGATATTAAGTTGCACAAAATGTGTAGCAAGTCCAGAGGTCAAGGGAATTCATAAGGAGGGATTTTGTGGGTGTATGAATTACACAAAGAACAGATAGTGTGTTGTCTACTTGGAATGATCTTGTTCCAACCTGTGATAGTCAACGTATAACCCACAGCCATGTGTGCTTGAGATAAAGCATCCCACAAGCTACAATTAGTGCCTGGTGCGGCTCATGCAGGATACAGAAGGCCAACCGCTGGTCATGCAGCAGGCATGTGGAGTAGTGCTTGTTCCTGAGTCTGAGTAATTAATGATAGATGCATGAAGAGACGTCCCTGTGGTCAGACGACTGGAGCAGCGTGAGTTTAACTCCATGACGCTGGTCAAGAGCTGATAAGGCTGGGCAGTTCTCCATGTACTCTCTCCATTAGTGCTGCTGACTAAGCCGTGTGACGGTAAACTCTCTCAACACTGAAAGCTGGACGGAAAGTGCCAACCGGGGAGTGGACAGACAGAGACTCAGACAAAGACAGAGGAGTTTTAGTTGTGCCGGGAAACAAAAGGCTAAACAATAAGATGATTCAGAACATGGGCGAAGGGACTTTAAGGATAAAGGAAATGGTTTGGAAATAAAGCACATTATCAGGTATGGTCAGTTTGTATCTAAAAATTAAATCTTATTTTTTGCTGTACTAAAATGGAGATTTTGTAAAACATAACTGTCATCGAACAGGTTTCTCATCTACTGTTTGTTGAAATAACACAACCCTACAAGTCCAACCCTAAATGTGGCTTGCTTATATTCATCTCTTTATCATTATATTATATTTAGTAATTTATTCTGCAAGTCAAACTCATCTTCAAATAAATCTTATCTTAGCATTAATTCAATTAACTCAATTAAAATTATAAAAAGGAGTGATAAACCATTGCTTTAAGCGCACTAGGGAACATTAGACTCATTTTTTTCAATATTAAAGTCTTTAGGACAA